>NC_056747.1:920188225-920328225 GCF_019279795.1 Protopterus annectens
AGCAATAACATCGTATGACATAGGTATGACATAGACAATGTAAGGAGCAACAAAAGTTAATTACAACCTGTTATGCAGAGGAAAAAAAATACATTACAAACAGTAACAAGTATGACATAGCTTTGCAGCTAACTTTAAATGTTAGCACTCGAGTAATCATTTTCCATAGGTTTAGCATTTCACAAAGAGAGGAGAGTATAAGCAAAAAAGCAGTTACGAGTAAAGCAGTAGTAGTGTAGTTACAGTACATAGTTTTATAAGTAAGTTTTGAGAGAAGGTGGAAACAGGTTGAGGGTTAATAGAAACTGTACTGGTAGGGGTGGAGGATGGGAAGGGTGCTTTATGCTGGGTCATGGCATATGCAAGTCCAAGCATTAAGTAGGAAGAGCTTTAAGGATTTTTTAAAGTAGTTATTGTTAGGTATAGTTCTTAGGGAGGAGGCAGTTTGTTCCATGAATGAGCCACAGAGTAACTGTACAGCTGTTTGGCTATGTTATTTTTGGTTTGTGAATTTCTAAGAGATGGTAGTTTAAGCTTTGGAGGGTGTGGTTGGGAGTGTATAGACTGATAAGAGAAGACAGAGCTGGGGAGGAGGTAGGTTTGTATAGGATGGAGTGAGTTAGGTGCTGTTGGGGAGGAGGAGTTGTTGGAATTCTAGCCACTGAAGGTTTTTTATAGATTGGCATTGGTGAGAGCAATATGGTAAGTTTACTGCAAATCTTGCAAGCTTGTTGTATGTGAGTTCAAGCTTGGTCAAAAGATTGGTTTGAAGGTTTGTTAGGATTGGGGCAGCCTAGAGTAGACTAGGTAGAAGGTAGGCTTGTGCTAGAGAGACTTTAATTCGTTAGTGAGGATGTTTTTGCTCCTGTATAGTAGCCCTAATGTTTGGTGTTTTTTATGGCTTGTTATATATGGACACCAACTTTCAGTTGATCATTAATTGTTACTCCTAGTAGGTTTCTGTGAGACTCAACTTTGATGATTTTGTTATCGAGGGAAGTAATGGTGAATGTAGTTTTTAGAATGAAAGAGGGATTTAGGAAGACATAAAAGAAGCTTGTTTTTTTGGATTCAGTAGTAATTGGTTGCTAGTTAGCTATTTTTTGACAGAGGTGAAAGATTCTTGGGTGAAGGTGAGAAACTGAGAGAGATTATCAGAGGAGGAGATGATAGCAGAGTCATCCACATATTATATTAATGTGGAGTGAGGAACAGAAGTGTAGAGGTTATTAGTGAAGATGTTGAAAAGTAAGAGTCCAAGGATGGAGCCTTGAGGGACCCCAGTTTGGATCATGAGGAAAGGGGAGAGTGCAGTATGCCATCTGAAAGACTAAAGCTGGTTGGAGTGATAACTAGAGAACCTGGAAATAGTTGAGTTGGAGAGGCTGAGGTCAGAAAGTTTAGATGTTTGTTATGATAGACAGTGTCAAAGGCCTTAGAGAGGTCAAGGAATAGGCAAGAGGCAAGTCTGGTGTCATGGGTTTTGGCGATGACCTGAGTGAAAGATAATAGAACTGTAGCTGTGCTGTGGTTAGGATGAAAGACGAGTTGTGTGAATGTTAGTAGATTTTCTTGGAGGAGATAGTCTAGTAGTTGCCTGTGTATACACTTTTCCAGTATTTTTGATAGGGGAGACAAAATGGCTATAGGTCTGAAGTTGGAGGGGTCAGTGGAGTACCCTCCTTTGTGTATGGGTATAGTGTAAAATTTCTTTCAAATGTCAGCGACTACAGATTTTTGAATAGGTCTGTTGATAAGAATGGAGATAGGGTAAGCAATGGAGTTTGCAGCTAGTTTTAGGAAGTTCAGAGGTAGGTTGTCGGCAGATGGGAAGATGGGAAGCAGGTTTTGAGTTTGTTGAGTAGTGATTTTATGTATTTATGTATGCAGTTGGGACAGACTTAAATGAGAAGGAGGTTGGATGGTTACAAGGAGAGACAGAGAGAGTGTTTGTGTTATTGATGGTGGTGTCATTTTAATTAAGGTTTTTGATGGTATTGATGAAGAAGAAGCTGATGAAGATGGCAGTGTCGATGTCAGAGGTGTTAGGTGAGGAGGGTTTGCCTGGAGGAAGTAATTTGTTGACTGTATTTCAGAATCTTTGGGGGATTTGAGTGAGAGGTTATTTGTGACTTTGGGTAGAAGATTTTCTTGTCATAATTAACCTGTTTTTTGGTTAAGTTGAGTCATTACTTGTATCTTTGAAGGTGGGTGGGGGATTTGTTTTTTAGCCAATTTTTCCATTTGCTGTCTCTCTTGTACATGAGTGAGTTGAATGAGTAAGCCATGGGGCATAGTTAGATTTCATTCTTATTTTCCTTATGGGAGCCAGGGAGTTTAGGGTGTCTAGGAAGATGCTGTTGAATTTTAAAGTAGCTTCTTCCAAGGAGAGGTGATGGAGGAAGGACCAGTTAATTGAGGAAAGAGTTTGGTTAAAGTAGTGTGGTTTAAAATTAGAGAGTTTGCGGCATTCTATGAAGGGCGAGATTTACAAGATTGGAGGGTGAGACGTTGGATACAGGTGGGAAGATGATCACTTAAGGTGTCAGGTAGTGTACTGGAGTTGTGATATAGATTGGGATTGGATGTAAGTATCCAGTCTAATGTGGAGCTGGTATGGGTGTATTTGTTTAGACGGGCTGGGGTAGTAATGAGTTAGGTGAAGCCATAGTTTATGCTGGAGTAGATGATATTGTATTCCAATCTATGTTTACATTGCACAGTATTAAGGTCTCATAGGGAATGGCTTATGAGGTCCAGGCGAGAAATTCTTCAAGTGTAGGAATGTTGTTTCCAGCAGGGATGTAAATGGAAGCTATGGCTAGCTTTTTATGATTGTTAATTTTGCAATTAACTATGAGGATTTCAGCAGGATGAAAATTGGAAAGTGAGATTGACAGAGGGGAGAGGGAGAGTTTTTCAGAGTACATTATAACTACCCCTCAGCCTATTTTTTTTTATAATTCTGTCTAAGAAGATAATGTTAGGATAATGCAGGATTTCTAAGTCAAAGACATGAGGTTTAAGCCAGGTTTCAGAGAAAGTAAGAATATCGGAGGGTGAAGAGAAATCCAGGAGTGAAGTTTGGTGATTTTGTTTGTTATGCTTTGGATGTTTAGGGATAGCATGGATAGATATTTGGTGGATGAAGAGGTATAGGTGGAAGATAAAGATGAGGATGAATTGAGGGTGGATGAGGAAGTGGATTGAAGGAAGACAGAGGCGGATGAGGGGTGTGTGCGAGAAGGTGAGGTGGGATAGGTCCAGAGGTGCAGTGAATATCAGAGGAGAGTAGTATATTTAGGGTAAGCAGGTTGAGTGGAGAGATGTTAATGCTATAATAGTGGAATAAGAGAGATATTAAATGTTTAAGTAGTTCTTACATTCTATGGTGGGTAGGAAAGGGTAGGAGAAGGGTTGGTGTTGTAAAGTTTATTGTGGTAAGAGGTAGAAATAGAAAGGAATAGAAGGAGAGGTGTTATGAAGCAGAAGAGTAACATGATCAGATATGTAGTGAAGAGTGGAGGAGTGAAAGGTTTAGTGGGGGGAATGTCAGTCAAGGTGGATTTAAAAAGTGGAAAGGATTGGGAGGTAAGCTCAAGTTCTATGGTTTTGTGGAGAAGGTGTACTAGTTTGAGTAATGAGGCTGGGGTAGAAAATAAGTAGTATGGTGATAGAAGTTAGAAAGGGGTATGTTTTATTTATATGGGAATGTTTTGAGTAGGGGTAGTGGGATTTGTATAGTTGATTTGAGACAGGAAATGTGGAGCTTTTGGTGGGTGTGGTCAGTGTGGTTAGGATATAAATTCAGGGTATGTGGTGGGAGTGTGGGAATTGGGGGTAGGGTATGGGGAGCAGAGTGAGCCTGAGCGTAGCGAGGGCAAATGGAGTGGGGTGAGCCAAACTCATGGTTTCACTCGATTAGCCAGAAACAATCAGTGAAACTGGCTAAGTTTATTCTGACAACAAAATTAAAGAGTAGGTTACTTTTTAAGGAGGAAAATGCTTTTGCCAATGTTATTGTTGTTACTGAAACAAAATGTTGTTTGCTTAATTGTTTGAGGTTAAAGCAGTAGAAAGAATAGTGCCAAGTCTTAGTAAATGGGCGGGGGATGTTTAGGCAGAGAGAAGTAGAGGAGCCTGTGAATAGCGTCCATTCTAGGTGTGCTCACCAGTGAAGTTATATCCAAAAAAAGTTCCATTAAATTAAGCAGTTGGAAGTTCACACAGGAGATTAAGATACATACAAACTATTCTTAATGAAGTTATTATTGCTTTCTGCAGTGAAGGGTTGTCCACACTCTGAGGTAGTTTCTGTTTCTTGAGAGGTTCTGGGTGTGAGCTTCTTTGTAGTTTATATTAAAAACTATTCTTAATGAAGCTATTATTGCCTTTTGCAGTGGGGGGGTTGTCCACACTCCATGGTAGTTTCTGTTTTTGGAGAGCAGCTGGGTCCGGGCTTCTTTGCAGTTTATACTAAAAACTATTCTTAATGAAGTTATTGCCTTCTGTAGTGGAGGGTTGCCCACACTCTGTTGTAGTTTCTGTTTTTTGAGAGGATCTGGGTATGGGCTTCTTTGCAGTTTATATTAAAAATTATTCTTAATGAAGTTATTATTGCCTTATGCAGTGGAGGGTTGTCTACACTCTGTGGTAGTTTCTGTTTTTTGAGAGGAGGTGGGTGCATGTTTTTTTGCAGTTTATATTAATTGCCAAGCACACCAAGCAGGGGAGTACTAGGAGATGGAGTAGTTGGAAGTATTTTTTGAATTGTTTGTGTTGATATAGTACAGTGTTGCTCATACTTGTTAGCTAGGTGTAGGTGTAGGAATCTCAGTATTTTATTCTTGGCCAATTGAATGAGTGCAGTATTATGTGTAGAAAAAGTGCGGTTAAAGGGAGTCAGTTTTCCAGTTTTGGGAGGAGTTCATTTATGGCAATAACTTACCTAGCCTCAATGGCCAACAAGTTACATATTTTATATGAGACCTTAATCTGGCTTAATATGTTTTGATCTGGGCTTCTGCATGTTGGTGGAATGACAGGATTTGGTCTAATGTCTTTGGTACCTCTGTTGAATAGTAATATCAAGACAGGTGTCAACAGAGTCTGCAATGCTGAAGATAGGGATGTTTATTAGTTTTCTCAAAGTGCCAAGAGAGTCTATAATGCTGAAGTTAGGGATGTTTCTTAGTTTTCTCAAAATGCTAAATAGTATCACTCTGTTTTTGTGTATTGATGAACAGCTTGTTTTTACAAAGCCAGTTCCATATAGCATCAAAATCCCTTTGAAGTTTACTGTTCAAAACTGATGACCTTTTCTTGGATATGGTCAGGACATTGTCAGCTGCGTACATTACACAGTTAATCTGAGGCAGATCCCAGGAATAATCATTAATGTGCAGTGAGAATAACAGAGCACTCAGGCTGATCCATATGGGTTATACTCCAAGCTGGAGTGGCATTGTAAGTTCCAGTCAGTCAGAAAGTTCTGCTTTCAATATAGTTCTTAGCCACTGAACCACTTCCATGAAGAAATCTGGGTCTGACAGTTTATGTATGGTTAACAGTTTTGTAAACCTTCTTTAAATTTAAAACAATGGCTTCTGTAACTTTGCCCCTTGTTCGTATTTATAAATATATAGTCTGTCAATGATTGTGTAAATGTTAGACTGCTAAAATTAGGCCAGAAACCATGCTACCTATCTGTGAAAATGCCATATTTTAGTAGGTACTCAAGAATTTGTTTATAGGTTCATAGGTTCATAGGAGGTTACTAGGCTAATGGGCCTAGAGCCCTTAAAAGCCTAGCCATATTTATCCCAAGTTGCCCCAGTTGTTGGTGGTTAGGTGAGTGACCTTTGTAGAGGTAAGGGTCAATGGTAGTTAATAGTGACTTCCTCTGTCCAGGAGGAACATGGGCATCACCCCAGGAGTGAATTTGCAGTCACCCATCCATTGATCTAGGTTGCATTTGAAGAGGGTCAGGGAGGGGCTCTGTTTCACGTGAATTTGAAGCTTGTTCCAGAGAAGTGGCAGTCTCTGAGAGATATATGTATTGCTCCAGCATGACCAGCTCATGTCTGAGGCTAGGTTAAGATCCCTTGAGAGAGTGACCCTTCTGCTGTTTGATTTACAAATGTGCAACATTTCCATTAGGGCTGGGTCAGAGACTGCCCTGTAAGGCAGGTACAGGTCACCCATTAGCAACCTGTAGGAGCAGAATACAGTGACAGCTTTCAGCCTTTCCATGTAAGACTTGTTTTGTGTACCCTGTAATTTCTTGTTGAGAAACCTCCACGAGCTCTCCAGTTGTTGCAGGTGTCTGGTGAGGTACATGCAAAAGGGAGTATTGTACTCAATTATTGGTCTGTTGAAGGCCAAGTATAATGGAATTATAACATCATTAGATCAAGATGCAATGCATTTACTTATAAGATGTGCCACATAGAAGGATTTCCTTACTACTGTGGATCTGTGGTGATCAAAGTTTAGATTGCAATCAACCTGAGTACTCAGATCATATTCCATTGGGTCTACACTTACGGCAGTGCTGTCTATAATGTAATTAGCAGGGATGTCAGATTTCCCACAATGAATAATAATAATGTATTTAGCTTTAATCCATATCTTTGGCAGTAATCATCTGCCTGCATTAACCCTGTATGCAATATATTAACATTGTTGGGGGACTCAGTGATTGATCCCAGTTTGCAATCGTCAGAGAACTTGGTCTGCCACAGGCCATCCAAGTGTACTATTATATACCATTTTTTCAAGTATTTTAGCTATTGGATAGAGGTTGGCAACAGGGCAAATATCATTTACAGAGACTTGGGGAGGCTTTTACTCAAGGAATAATCATGGCATGGTTAAAGCTATAAAGGAGGATTTTTGTTTTTAAGTGGCAGACTGGAAATGCAGAATGCTGCTTGGAAGACTGCGCATTAAGTACTGAGTTTTACTTTATATTTGGATCACTGCAGGCACAGTTCACATTGTTGTCATTTGAGGACATGCATGTCAGTGTGTTCAGTTGCACTTTCCAGCTGTGCAGTACTGAGCTTAGTAACGTGTTTTATATGCTTATTAAGAAGCAGAAACTTAACTGTACTGCCCAAGAGATGAATGTTGTTCTGCAGGCTATATAGAGAGATGGCTAGTGTTCCACTGAATGAAGAGGAAACTACGAAGAAAGACAAAGGCACTAAGTAGAGGTGACCATTATTGTGAATGCAGTGAGAAGTATGGGTAGATTGCCACCATAAGGCTATAGATATAAGGGACTGCTTGCCGAAGAGGGCATCTGGACTGCAGTTTCACCCCCAGCTGTAACATGCTGTTAACCAATGAGGAGACAGTGTTGCCAGCCTCAGTCTAAGAGATGTCCCTCACAGGTATCTGGCCTTAATGTTACTACCCCTCATAGATAAAGTGGGTTACACAACTGTGTTATAGTTCCCTACAATATAGCCATATCCCCAAAATATATTCTCTTGTTATATTAAAATGCATGTTGGTCTTTTGTCACTTCACAGGATATAGCAGTGAGAGAACATTAACTGGTACCAGTGGACATGTGCCCACTATGACCCAACAGTCTGTCCATCCAGCTATGCATGTTTGCCGTACAATAACATACCATATCATAATTAAATGGTGGTGTTTGTGGGCATACACTGACACTGATACATGTACTGTGTTATAGGCCATGCTAGTGGTGCCTGTGTATCTCAAGATCATTCGTGTGCAGTGGAGGGAGAATACCATCAGACAAGGGAGTTGGATAATATACATATATGTGCTGCATATCCAGATGTTGTCTCACTGGGGCAGACATATAAGGCGGCACCATCCCATGACATGTGTAAACCCATCATACATGCTATTGGTGAAGGTAGAGATGATGGCTCCTCTTATGGGGCCATGGAATAGGCTGTTGCAGTAGCTTTGGGGATCTCCCTTACAATAAATCCTTTGGCACCCCTGGGTGATGGCTCAACCTGTAGAAAGCTGAAGACATGGGGCTCAAGTAGGAAGTGCTCACCTGTATGATCTCCACTACATGAAGTGGTGCTTCTAGGTCCAATGGTGTTGATATGGATTTGAGTGATGTAAAAGCACCATGGCAGCTTATGGATGGACCTGCTGTCGTGGTATCATGGTACTGTTAACCTTGTAGGGCACCATGGGCCAGGAGTGGGGATGGTATAGTTGCCACATGCATGGATCACCATGCTACTGTGGCTTAGCATGCAGGGCAGTCTCACTCAGTGTTTACTGTGCATGCTGTAGACTGCACACCAGTCATGGTGTGCAATGAAATGGTTTACATGCTGTCTACAGTTGCCCAAGCATCGCATTCTCTGGCTTGCATCTCCCAGAGAATGATAGCAGCATCATTACCTCAGGCATCCATTCTGTCAGTAGAATCCCTGCCACACACAGTAATGCCTTCACCATGTATATTGATGTACACACTTCTACTGGGGTTGTACCATATACCAGGTTGGCAACATGTGATACCACAAATGTTTCAATCAACTCTTGCAGCAGATGTGGGTGTGCATGTGTTGGTACAAAGGAGTATCACGACTACATGTATGCATGGTTGGGTTAGGCAAATTAGACAGGGCCTGTACCTCTTATACGGGGGGTGGTGAGAGTGACTCATGACTTGCTACTTCACATGGACATTTACAGGTTTAGATTTTTGCAGAATGTTCAGATTTTTGCCTTACAATTTTGGTCTGTTCCTCATAAAAGTTGTGGTTTTCTGATAAATCATTGAGGATTGAAGTCACCGGATACTGACAGACATTTGAGTTTCAGACTTTATATCCTTTAGAAAATGCACACTAATGCAAAATATGCTATTTTATCAGATTGCTAAGTTAATAAGAGCAATATTTAAAATCTGTCCCTGATTTTGGACCCTTTCTTCCCATTATATTTGGCTTTGTTCAGATTTCATATGTTTAGAGGTTGAGAGGTATGCTTGAGGCCCAGAGCACTGTGTGCTTGTGGGTCCTGTTGCAATCTATACCATATGCATTAGCTTGGGCTATACTCTGATCCCTTGCTAGCCATATAATTGTATTATATAATGTTATACACCTGTATTACATACTTTGTTGCAAAGTTTATCTGTATAGTATTATCATACTGCAGTACTTTGCCATGTTAAGCAGAATACAGTAGGCTACAAAGATATGCCAGGCCTTCACAGGTATGCCATGACAGCTGTCCAGACAATGGAGACACATCATCAGGTGCCTGAAGACAATTTCTATGATGATCCATGCAAGGCTGTGGGCACAATTGTTGGCTTCCTATGAAGGTGTTTGTAGGGACCATATGGGCAACATTAGTCCTTACTCCAGTGGATAGTCAGCATCAGCTAACAGACATCCATGGGATATCCGCTCAGACTCCAACACATGGTAGGTGATATTGGAATATGAGACATAGGCATCATAATTTCTCTGTGTACTGCAGGATGAAAAATGTGTTAAAAGTCTTTTTTATTGCATTTATTTCTATATTTGGGTATATAAATCATGTCACTGGGGCAGTATATTGTGGTTTTGGGGACTTTCACTGAAAGTTTGACCCCAAACATTTATTTTTCTGTCAGGAAGTTTACTGACTCACCCAGGCAGTCCTATCTGCCTTTTAGGCTTTTTTTCTTGGCTAGCCATGAATCAATTATCAGTCTCTTTGGTTTTACCTTCCCTATCCACAAGGAGAAGAATATTTTGGGTATTAGGATGGCTCCCTCACTGCCTCAGCCACCAATAGGTGACTGTGCTGTGGCCAGACCTGGTTCCTCGGACTGCTCGTCATTGTCCCTCAGCCTTTCTGGTGCAGCTGCTTGGGTACCCATTAAGGACATGGAGATAGACACTTCCCCTGCATCTATTGGTTTGAATTCTCTGGGCATGGGAGAACCACTGTAGTTAGTCTTGAGTGAGGGACTGGAAGAAGTCTTAGCATATAGCTGAGTTGAGATTCTTGATACCTGGGTAAGTTTCCCTGTTCTGAGTCTGTCGTTTTCAAGGAAGTATTTCAGGAAAACAGAAAAAGTTAAGACTATGACTTTTGCTTCTCTCACTATGAACTGGGATGACTTACTGGGTTTTTCTAAAGGATTGTTTCAGGCTTTTAATGTTTTAAATACTATTCCTTTACTGACTTCAAGTAGAAAAACATAAAAACAAAAAAAAAAACCAACAAAAAAAAATCCACCTATCTTTCTGACACTGTTTCCCAGACTGAATAGCAAGGATTAGAAGGGGGTATTTTCCTTCAGTGAATTCTCCTCAAGCTGAAGATTCTGATTCTGAAGAATGTGTTTCTTCAGCTTTCCTTCCAGAACAATTATCTTTTTCTGAAGCTATAGTTAATATGAAATATTTGTTTTAGTGGAAACATAATGAAACCCAAGTCTCACTGCAGAGGTACTATGATTTATTGCAGCTGGATTTTCCTCAGCCTGCTGCTGTCCCTCCAGTTTTATCAGCTGTAGGAGATGTTTTCTCAACAACCTGCATTATGCCTGACAGTCAGACTCTTGCTCCTTAAAATTCTGATTGGTTATATGAAGTACCCCTGACAACTGAATACTTTTGTCTAATACAAAATCAGATTCTTCAGTTATTTCCTTATCAAAGCCATCTTCTGCCAAACATATTATGAATGTTAACACCTATTCACTCTGACAAGGATGAAAAAGCATTTAACAGATTTGGAAGAAAGTTTATTCTTTTTCTGTTTTAACTTTCATAACTTTAAACTGCCAGGCTCAATGAAGTTTTAACCTCTGAAGAAAGGTTAACGGTTAACTTTCTCATGTTTTCAAAAGAACATGAGTAAGTTAACTGTTAACCTTCCTTCAGAGGTTAAAACTTCATTGAACTCATTAATTGTTTCTTCTTCTCGAGTAACCAAACAATTGTTGAAGTGCTCTTATGACTCTGCTGATGCTGTTTTCAGGACTGCTGCTACTACTGGTTCAGTTATGCAAACATTTGCTCGATCACTTTCTTAAAACGTACGAGAAGATGTTACAGTTGAGATGTAAAATTTTCCCCTGACAAAGACGTTTTGTGTGGCCATTCTGATGCTGAGGACCTTCAAAGATTTGATGAAAGAGGAAAGTTGATTCAGGAGGTTACTCAAATATTTTAACCTTCCTTTCATAAGTTCAGTAAAAATTTTCTTTCCAATTCAGGCCCCGTTTTACAAGAATAGAAGCAAGCTGTCTCAAGAAATACCAGCAAACAGAACTTTAAAAATAAATAACAAGGGGACTCAACAAAGAAAGGGGAGCTTCCCAAGGCCAAAGACAGTCCAAAAAACTCAGAATGACCACTTGCCCCTTCAAGTCTCTCCCTCACCCTGAAAGTCCCTTAAATCTATCTCTAAAATTAGGCCTTCATCTTCTCCAGTGATATTTGGTTAGCTCAGACAAATGGACAGATGGCAGTGGGAGTCCCTTCCTCCTTTTCAGGACAGTCCTCCTCATCCTGATAGCCATAATCCCCCATTTACACCAGTTTTGGAGCACATGTTATTTCATGGAGTCATAGAAATGGTACCCTCAGATCAGACCGGGAGATGTTTCTATTCAAGAATCATTGTGGTGCCAAAAAGAAGGAACTTGGAAACCAATCTTAGACCTCTTCTTTCTCAGTCTTTATGTCAAAGTCTTCAAGATGAAGATGTTATCCCTCCAAACTTTGTTACCGCTCATACTCTCCTCTACAGTCTCATGGTAATGTTGGACTTAAAAGATGCTTATCATCACATTCTAATTTGCACAGAATTCAGGCTTTTTAAAGATTTTTTGTATCTGGCTTGCATCATCAGTTCTCTGTCTTATCCCTTGAACTATCTACTACACTAGGGGTATTTACAAAGTGTCTGGCTCCATTAATTGCTTATAGTAGATTTCAGTGCAGTCACATCATTCCATATTTGGATGATTGTCTTACATTTGCAGACTCTTTCCATTTGTCAAGATTCTCTGACATGTGGCAAGAAATTAATTCTCGGTCTCGGGTTTCAAGTGAACTTAAAGAAATCATCTCTCATTCCTTCCTACAAAATAGTTTTTTCCTGTGATAGCTTTTGGATTTTTCCCAGGCAAGGGATTTTCTTCCTCTAGATAAAGTAGAATTGTATAAAGAACTTACTGAGCTTTTCCTACCAGTATGTGCCATGGAATGTCTAATGATGCTAGGTTTTCTGGCCTCTTTGATTGTCATCATTCCCTTGGACAGATTTCATGTGAAAAACATTAAGTGGCATCTCAGGTGAGTCTGCTATCAATATCAGCATCTTTTATCTGTTCAGACTGTAGTGCCGGGGTATCTAAGATGGCAGTTACTATGTTGGGTGGACCAGTTATTTCTCAGTCCTGGTCTCTCCTTCTTCCTTCTCAGTCTGTCACCACTGATGCCTCAGACTTTGCTTGGGGGCCCGTATCAAAAGGGGTGAAAGTACAAGGTCTGGACAGATAAAAGCACATAAATGTCAAAGACATAATGGCAACAAAAATGCTGTAAAAGCCTTAAATCATCTCTGGTCCCCTAGACCTCTGCAAGTAATCACAGACACCACCACTATAACATAGTTTATAAACAAATGGGGGGTATTATGATATTACCATCTTCAAAGACTTGCCATGATAGCTTGGGAGGTAACAGCTCAGTTCTTTTTGATTGTACAGGATTCAATACATTCCATCAGAGCAGAACAGTATAGCTGACAAGCTGAGCAGAACTGGGACAGACACTCATGGATGGACAATACACTTGGGGGTTTCCAGAAATTAATGCAATTGTGGGGAACACCTCAAACAGATCTTTATGCCTTCTTTCAAAACAGACAGTTAAAGAAATTCTGCTCCGGAATTCTTTGCAAGTAAGCCTGGAAGACAATTGCTTTCTCATTTGCATGGACTGGAGTATTCCTGTATGATTTTCTACTTTTTCTTCTGATATCCAGGGTTCTTTTAAAGATCCATATGGATGTCCCAAAGGAAGTGGTGGGTGGCCCAGGCAGTAGGGTCTCCTTTCCTTTCCCCACAGACCAGATTTACTCACATAAGACAGGAGTTGTTTGATACACCTCAACCTAAAAACTTTTCAAATAACTTCCTAGATGATAGAATTTTGATACGTTTTAGGCATCTTTTTCAGTGGGTATGCAGCAGGTACTAAAGGAGGCTAAACAACTGCTTCTAAGAAATCATACATTTGTAAGTGGAAAAGGCTTTCTAGTTGGTGCCATACTAAGAACCATGACCCTTTTAATTCCTGAATGCACCATTCTCCAGGGCTCCTGGATTCTCAAATTCCTACCTCCTCCATGTAATTCTAAACATTGGTAATCTAGACAAACAGCTTAGGCTACTGCAATAGTAATCTAATGTTGAACATAATATAGTTGTTTAAGCAAACGTATCATACCAGTAGATGTTCTAATAGATCTCTATTGCAGTGGCTGCTCCATTCCCATCCCCCTTTTTCTGTGTTAGGTATATTGCCAGGGTGTGGATGTATTTATTATATACATATATATATATATATATATATATATATATATATATATATATATATATATATATATATATATTGTATGCATTTTATTTTCCTTTTCTAGCATTTACCTTTTCAGGGATCAATCCTCTCTTCTGGAGGCAAGAAAGTCTGAAGCTGCTGACACTCTAAGCTACTGCTTTTATACAGCTTTCCTGGAGCCCCACAGCAGTTATGGCATGTGGAAGGTGCCCTGAAACTTTGAAAACTGGCTGGTGGTGATATCCTTGGCCGAATACAACTCAAACAGCTTAGGCTACTGCAAAAGTGATCTATTAGAGCATCTACTGTTATGGTAAATTTACTCTCATAACTGTACTTTGTATATGCTGCTTAGTGCATATAATTTACACCCTTGCACACACATAATTTATGAACAGTGTATTCATAACCTGCATAGTCATGCTAGAGACGTCAACAGGAAGTAAAAAGAGAAAATATTATTAAATGTCTAATTCTTGTAAACTCTGTAGGAGAAAAGCATAATCAGTAAATTAATTAAAACTTACTTGATTCCATTTTTGTCAAACAGCAAGGTAAAGTGATATACATTTTAAGGAAGAAATAATGCAGTGAAATCAGATATTAATTTGGCATTATAAATAGTGTGTTAAAAGAGCTGAAGAAGTAAAGTGTATGCATTCAGCTAGCCTGGAATAAGACTGAGTTTTGACCGTGTGATTTTTAATGATTTATTTAGTCAGTTATAAGATGGAGTAAAGAAGCTGCATGTTTAGATCATTAAATGATTAAGTAGTGGTTAATTGTAGGCAAAGAGGATTATATTCAAATGAATCAAAGAAGGTTATTGCTTAGCACATTATGAAATTATGAAAATTGGTTAAATAAATCATTACACAAGAAGTCTGGGTTTGCATGATTGAATAATGGTTGGCAATATATTCAAATGGTGCGAAAACATGAACTAATGAATAAGAACAATATCAAGGAACTTCTACAAAGCAGTTTTAAATGGTTTAAAAATGGAGGGAGAAGTTGAGGAGACTTGGGAGTGAGGAAGGAGAGCTAACTAAAGAAGAATTAACGTGCCAAAAAAAGGGACAAAAACCATCAAAAACTCATCTGATAAATGTCTCTTTTCCTGAGGACTGTTTCCTAACTACTGACTTTAACTATTTTATATATATATATATATATATATATATATATATATATATATATATATGTGTGTGTGTGTGTGTGTGTGTGTGTGTGTGTGTGTGTGTGTGTGTATGTATATATATATATATATATATATATGTGTGTGTGTGTGTGTGTGTGTGTGTGTGTGTGTGTGTGTGTCTATATATATATATATATATATATATATATATATATATATATATATATGGATCTACTACATATTTTTGACACTTCAGAATGCCGAATTTCATATGGCCGAGACCATATGACTGACATTTGAAATGTCGAATATATGAAATAGAAAAGTAAATAACAAAAAATACTTACCCCCCTGTGGAGGGCTCCGCCCCCTCACCCCCCATAACTTAAATATACCAACTCCGAGATCGCACTACAGTGCAGGAATGGAAATATTTCCATTGTGCACTGTACGGAGATGCTGGTTCCGCATTGTCGGCATTTCAAATGTCGATCATATGGTCTCGACCATATGAAATTCAGCATTTTGAAATGTCGGCACTGTGAAGGGGACCCATATACCATAAGATCAAAAACAAAAAATATCTTTTTTTTTTTTTTTATGTTTTTGCAAGGGGTCAAGCCACCCTGCACCTCCCCACACCCCCTGCTAATTAAACATACCAACTCCGAGATTGCATTAAAATGAGGAAAATGGTAAATATAGCATTCCGTATTGTACGGTGATCTCCATTTAAATGGTTTGAAGTTTCAAACCTTCAGTCTTATGGTGTTGACCATAAGAAATCAAAAGTTTTGAAACTTTGAAATTCAGAAAGCTATATATATATATATATATATATATATATATATATATATATATATATATATATATATATGGGTCTACTTCATTTCGTTGAAAACTAATTTCCCTGGAAGTCAGTTTCCTGCGACCAATTCACTGAAAGCTCACTTTACTGAAAACTCATTTCACTGAAACTCATTTAATTGAAAGTTATATATGACCTTTTTCCCACTGTAGTGCGACTCTGGAGTTAGTATATAAAGTAAGGGGGGTATGGGGGGGGGGGCACACAAGGTGATTCAGGGAATTTCTCAGATTTTTCAGCCTTCCTTCTCAAAGTTTGTCAAGGGGTTTGTTATGGTCAGAAATAACCTCATGCAACACAGTTCAACAGAGTAGAATAATCTCATTTGTTATAAAGAATGCATGTATATGGCAGACTAAACAATCAAAGTCTTGTTTTCTCTGAACACAGTAAACTTCATTATTTTATATTGTAAAGAGTTTCTAGGCAAAACATTTTATATGTATTAAACTGTAGCCACTTAGCGATAAAAACTAAACACCTCTGTATTATTTTGCTTGCTCAGAATCTGCAGACCCCTTATCTGTACCTTTCCATATTAGGCACAAGTTCTGATCTTCCATGTTGGAACTTTCTGTGTTGGCAACATTCAAACTGGCAAAGAAAGAAAACTAAAGACAGACCTAGGCTGTCAGGATCCATCTTGAAATAAGATGGATTTTCAAAAACAGAAAATAAAATGCATGCACTAAATGTTTTCCCATTTCACCTCTTCTTCCTTAACAGCTTTAATAATACTTCTACAAGCTTTGTCACAGAATAAGCAAACACAGCAAGTTGTTGCTAAGCAAACATTTAAAAGACAATGGCAGGGAGGTTATAAAAAGAAAGGAGGAGCCTTCCCAGAACAAATAATAATCTAATAAGTCTGAATGACTATCAAAAAGACTCCCCTTCCCCTTCCCACACTAGCAAGCCCTTAATCCTTCTAGAAAGACTCAACCTCCATTTCTCTTTGGCAACAGGTAGTTTCAGACAGATGGTTTCTGAAAGTAATCCATTAGCATTAGAAATGTAAGTGGGAGTCTCTCTCGCTTTTCCAAGGGACACCCCCTCATCCCCAAGAATAAATTCCTCTTTTCCCTTTTTGTCATTCAGTACCTGCTATGCTGTGATATCAAATTTTTATCTTTGAAGACCTTATTCCTGGTAGCCATCACTTTAGCCAGTTGAATATCAGAATTTCAGGCTTTGTGTGTAAAGCATCCATACAGCATTTTTCATAAAGAGAAAGTATCCCTTAGGACTAAACCCTCCTTTCTACCAAAAGTTGTCTCAGACTCAAATATTAACTAATCCATTGACCTGCCAGTTTTCTTCCCAAATTTTTCAAACAAAGGAGAATATTGTTTGCATTTGTTGGATGTACACCGACAATTACATTTTTTACTTGGAACAAAATCATTCAGAAAATCAGACCAACTGTTTCTGTCTTTTTCAGGTACTCAACTATGCAAACCAGTTTCCAAAGTCACCTTGTCAAAATGGTTGAGAGATTGCATCACCTTTGTTTATCATCAAAATAAAATGAGTCTATCAACTAAAGTCAAGTCTCATTCTACCAGATCAGTTTCCACTTCAGTGGCCTTTCATTCTAGAGCCTCCATGGATGACATTTGCGCAGCAGCTACTTGGGCTATCCCTCATACCTTTATCACTCATTACAAATAGATATGGTCTCCAGGGGAAGAGCATCCTTTGGCTCTATGGTGCTCAGGAATATCCTTCCACAGAGCCTCCCGGGACATAAAGTAGCTGGGGACTCTGTCCCAGCTGTCATGAATGAATGAAGGTCGACAACATCAGATAAAGAAGTTATGTTCTTACCATAATATTCTATCTGTGGTGCCGATCTTCATTCATTCTTGACATCCTACCCTCCTACCCCCTCCAAAGACTCCTGGAGGTTCGGAACTAGTCCTGGTTCTGTAGTAGGGCAGTTGCTCAGACAAAGCTTCCAATTTTTATTTCTAATGGCAAACTCGATCTGAAGGGAAGGGAAGAGAGGCACTATGGGTAGCCTTAGCTCAAGAGTTTCGGGCTGGCGTGAGCTTGTTACAATGGCTGAGTCAGTTCTGAGGATGGAACTGAGACCCAATTGTCAACAATGCATGAAGATTGACAACACAGATGAAACGTTATGGTAAGAACATAACTTCTTTATTTAAAATATGCTTATCATCATATTCCTATAGATCCAGATTTCAGATGTTTTATAGAGTTTTCTGTGTCTGGATCACCGTATCAGTTCTCTGCATTACACTTTGGTCTATTCACTGTGCCAAAGGTGTTTACAAAGTGTCTAGATCCATTGCTAGCCTACTCAGACTTCAAGCTGTTGACATTTTCCTTATTTAAACATGCTTATCTTTGCAGAGTCTTTTTCAAAGTGTCAGGAATCTCTCACTTGGGTGAGAGATCTCCTGCACAAACTGAAATTCCAGGAGAACATCAAAAAAGTCTTGCTTAACTTCTTCTCACAGGATTCTTTTCCTGGGGTGTCTCCTTGATACCTCACTTAAAAGGACTTTTTGTCACAGGAAAACAAAGATCTGTATCTAGATCTATTTCAAAGTTTTTCCACACAGACTACTATCTTATTGTGGGAATTTCTCAGGATTCTT
Organism: Protopterus annectens; assembly: GCF_019279795.1. Lineage (NCBI taxonomy): Eukaryota > Metazoa > Chordata > Ceratodontiformes > Protopteridae > Protopterus > Protopterus annectens. The sequence goes on from NC_056747.1 coordinate 920,206,445, forward strand.
GGTCTCATGGCATCTGTGATTCTCATGGTTCCCTTGACAAGACTCCACATGAAAAATTCAATGGTACCTAAAATCTGTAAGATTTCAACATCAGCATCCCCTGACTTTTGGGGTTTGCAAAAAGGGATATTATTTGATAGAGAGACTAATTTTATCAGAATCTAGGTCTCCTATTTTCTTTTACAGTGCCAGTACAGTCTGTAACAATAGATGCAACAGACGTTGCTTGGGGATCAGTGTCTATGGGGATTAAAGTACAGAATCTTTGAAACAGAAAAGAAAAAAAAACGGGTAGAAGTAAAAGAGATGTTGACACATATAAATGGTCTCAACACTATCAACTATGTTCCCCAAGGCATTTCCAAGTGTTTACAGACAACACCACAGTGATATGGTGCACAAACAAAGAAAAGAGAACCAGATCTTACCCTCTGTGCTGATTAGCCATGCCATTAATCAAACCATTATTCAAACCCAGGGCATCAGGGCTTTATCCTTCTATGTAATTAAGCTGGCAGTCCAAGATTTTCATGTCAGAGCTTCAAAGGCCATATAAGAAAAAACATTATTTTTCACTACGGATGGATGAAATGCACAGAAGTAAAAAAACTGCATGTTAAAAATAAATTACTGAAAATGCACAAAACTCAAGCACACACATAATGATAAATTTGATTTCTAATGGGAAAGGAAGTTCCCATTCAAAAAACAGTTCACTGAAAATAAAAGCAGTTTGCTGAAAATGCATAAAGTAGAAGTGCACACTTAATGACAAACAATTTCTGATGAGAAGCACAGCCTCCAATATCCCCAAGGGGTTGCACTTAAATGTGGGACTTTTTAGCCACTGACACTGTAGTATGCAGTCATTAATGTGTGACTCCTATGACTTCTATTAAAATATTTTATTTTATTTTATTTTACATTTGTTGACCGGGTTGGTCTGGCTGAGTCAAAGGCTCATTTTCAGCAGAGACCCAGGGAGAAAAGCTCCTTATTTTTGATATGATATTACATAAAAACATTTGTTACAGAATTATTTGAAATTAACATCCAGAGTATAAAGAAACATACATATGCGTAGATTCATAGTAAAAAAACATTCTAAGGTTTAGTAGACATTTTAAACAATTTAATTTATACATTTGGTGGATATAAGTTTCATATGTTAAGGCAGGTGATAGTAAGAGACTGAGGGAGGGAGGGAGGGAGGGGAAAGAAGAGGAGAGTGAGGGGGGAGGGTGGGGGGAGTAGAGAGAGGAGAAGTAGATGTTAAAAGATAGGGAATATTCATGGTGGATGACTACAGTGTCAGTACCAGTTTTCCATAAGATATTTTTCAACAGCAGTTTTGAAGTGTTTGGGATGATCAAGTGATCTGATTTCTAGGGGTAGTTGGTTCCAAGAAGTGTCAGGGTTATAGCTGTAGAGTAAGCATCCCATTTTGGTCTTTGGTTTACGAATCTGTAGTAAGTCTTGGTCAGAGCTACGTAATGGCCTTGCAGGGGTGTATTTTGTTATGATAGTGATAAGGTTGGAACAGTAGTTAAACTGATACAAGATAGAATGGATGATCTTAAGTTGATGCATTTTTAAAAGATGGGGGAATTCTAGCCAGTTAAGTTGCTTTAAAGAATCACAATGGTGAGATTTGTAGGGTAGATCGGTAGCGAATCTGACAACCTTATTATAGTTGGCTTCTAGTTTGGTGAGAAGAGATGAGTTTAGATTGGTAAGTAGGTGGCAGCTATAAAGGAGAGTGGGTATTAGAAAAGTATGATAAAGGGTTTGTCTAGCTGCGTCAGGTAAGTATTTCTTGTTTCGATAAAGGTGTCCAGGTTTCTGATGGGTAGTTTTAATACAGTTAGTTACATGTAAATCAAACTTTAGCTGGTCATCTGTGGTGACTCCTAGTAATCTAGTGCTTGGTTCTGGTGTTATAATGGTATTGTTACTGGATTGTATTGCAAATGAGGATTTAAGAATGGTTAGGTTTTTGGGAAGAAAGAGAAGGAGCTTGGTTTTCTTGGGGTTGAGTATTAATTTGTTGTTACTAAGCCATGTCTCTATGGTATCGAAGGAAGCCTGCGTAGTAGAGAATATGTCTAAAGGATTATCAGCAATGGTGATCACTGTGGAGTCATCAGCATGTTGTACAAGTGTTGATTGGGGACAGGAGGTGTGTAATAGATTAGTGAAGATATTGAGAAGTAATGGGCCAAGGATAGAGCCTTGGGGTACACCCATTTGTACGGTAAGGGGAGGGGCAAGGCTGAGAGCCATTTGACTGATTGCTGTCGGTTGGCGAGATAACTGGAGAACCAAGAGATAGTAGAAGAGGAGAAATTGAGTTGGGTTAGTTTGTCCAAGAGAAGGGGGTGGGAGACAGTGTCAAAGGCTTTGGAGAGGTCCAGAAAGAGGCATGATACAAGTTTGTTTGAGTCCCTAGCAAGAGATATGGTATTGGTGAAGGATATTAAAGCAGTGGTTGTACTATGTTTGGGGTGGAACCCATGCTGTGTGAATGTTAGAAGGTTTTCTACAAGAAGGTATTGCATAACTTGTTTGTGTATACATTTTTTATAAGATTTTTGAGAGGGGAGACAGTATGGCAATTGGTCTAAAGTTAGTTATATCTGAGGATTTCCCCCCTTTGTGAATGGGTAATGTATAGAATTTGTTCAGATTGTAGGAACATAAGATTCAGATATGGAGCAATTTACCAGTATAGTTACTGGGTAGGCAAGGGGTTCAGAGGCAATCTGTAGGAAAACTGAGGGGAGGTTATCAGCTGATGGTGAGCAGGGCTTTAGTTTGGAGAGGAGAGATTTTATGTAGCTTCTAGAGACTGTTTTGAGGGAGAAGTAGATTGGAGGGTTTGGATGGGGGGAGGGGCTTGTGTGACTGCCTATGTTATTGTTATTGGGAAGGGAATTAATTATGGTGGTAAGTGAGTCAATGAAATGAGTATTAAACTTGGAGGCTATTACTTCAGGGGAGTATTGTGGGCAGGGATTAGGAGGGGAGGGGTTTCCAGGGTGTAATATTTGATTAATGGATCTCCAGAATTTTTTGGGATTGGATTTGAGGGTAGAGGGAGGGTTATTATAGATGTTCTTTTTGTCTTGTTGTACAAGTTTATGAATTTTGTTCCTGAGTTCTTTATAGGTCTGGGGAATGGAGGGGGTCTTAGTTTTAGACCATAATTTCCAGATTCTATCTCAGTTTTTCATAAGGGTTTGGGTTGTTTAGATAGCCAGGGGGCAGTTTTGGATTTGACTCTGACTGTGCAGAGAGGAGCATAGGAGTTTAAGATGTCAAGGAAGATGGTGTTGAAAGAGAGGACAGCGTCATCGAGGGGGAGGGTCTTTAGATGTGACCAACTGATTTTAGAGAGTGTGTCTAAAAAGGTGTTGGGGCAGAAGGTTTTAAGTTTGCGAGTAGTAATATACTTGTGAGGCTTGTTAAAAAGGGGTGAGTATCTAGTTACTGTCACAGGGCAGTGGTCACTGAGAACATTAGGGAGTGTCTGGGGATTATGGTAGTTTTGTGGATGGGAGACTAGGACCCAATCAAGGAGGGAGGTGGAGGTGTGAGATTTATTGATATAGGTTGGAGCGGTGATTAATTGTTTGAACCTATACAAGTTAATAGACGATGGTGAATTTGGCATCTGGAGAGAGAATCAGTCAATGTTTACATCACCATGTTTACATCAGTGTTCCGTCCTGGTACCTCTCCTGTTTGGTATCTAATTCTGTGAAGTACAGGCTAACACAGAAAGCCTCTGGCTATTGAAGTTCGCAGATGACTACAAACTAGGAGCCATAATCAAGTCCCCAAATGATGTGGACATCCTACAGATGGGCCTCACTGAGACCGATGCCTGGTGTCAGAGCCATGGCCTCAAGCTCAATGCCAAAAAGTGCAGTGTCATCCCCTTTGGTAAAAACTCTGTACCCATGAACTACCACATAGGCAGCTGGAGATGGGCCCTTTGGAGGGGGGGGTAAAGTTTGCACTTAACCTGTTTGCCAGGATGTTGGCAATATCAGTTGGTTCTGTAAATCTAGTGCCATTGTGCTGTAGCTCAGAACAGATCTGAATGTGCAATTTAGATTCTTAACATAGCTGTAGAATGTTTTTTGTGGTTGTCTTTAGAATCAGTGGAGATTTTATTTTCGTAACTAGATTTGGAAGATTTTATGAGGGATCTCAGCTTCTTACTGAGGCTGACCAGGGAGTTCCTGCAATCATGGGATTTTACTCTTTTTTGCAACAGCTTCTTCCTTCTGTTGTAGAGTTTGTTTATGGCAAGAGACCACCAGATTGGCTTCCTTTTTTGGAGGATAGCATCTTGGTTCTGTTGGGGATGGCACGGACCATGCACTCGTGTATGTGCTTATACAGTGCATTTGTATAGGATTCAGCAGTTGTGCCTCTATTTTCCATCTGTATGGGTGTCGTGAAGTCAGCCACTTCTGTCTTCGAGAGTTTTTTATGGTGGTTTCCTTAATGGGGGTGGGGCGGGATATGGATGTCTAGGGTGATTAGCTTGTGGTCGGATCTGACCATCGAGGAGTTGACCACTGGCATGGAGCATGGGTTACCCATATCGGTAATGGCCAGGTCCAGGATATTGCTGCCCCTGCTAGGGGTATTAACAAGCTGATCCAGGGCGTTGGAATTTATGAATTCCAGAAAACATTGAGCAAAAGGGTTAGTACATGGGTAGTTTTCCCAGTTGATAGTAGGGTAGTTGAATTCTCCCATTATTAGGGTATTGGGCTGTACCGTAATATTATCCAGTATGCCAAGAAACATGGAGTGAGCATCCTGGGGCATGGCGGGGGATCTGTAACAAGCTACAACCTTGATTGCAGTCTTGCCTAGTGTTAATTGTACTTGAATAATTTCGGATGTGTTATGTTGAGCAACTAGCCTGGAGGTGTGGATATCCTTTATAAATATGGACACACCTCCACCTTTAGTGTTTCGGTCCAGGTTAGGTGGCCGAAAGGTGTGGTATGAATTATAGCCTGGTAATGCAGAGGTGCTCTCTGGAGCCTTGAACTAGGTCTCAGTCACTGCACAGATGTCGATGTTCTCCATCTTAAGGAGTGCCTCGAGTGAGTGCATTTTGAGGTTTAGACTTCTAGCATTGAGTAGCATTACTCTCAGATTTAGCTTGTTTATACCTGCTATGGTGGTGAGTTTGACATTTGAACCTTGCCTAAAAAAGGCACTATAGGGTGGCAAGAGCCTTAGCCAGTATCCAGAATCCTAGGGGCAACAGGTGCAGGCCATCTTTGGCAAAGCATCGTGATCTGTCGATCATGTCGTCCCAGGCAGACAGATACTGGATCCCCTTAGAATGACACCAGAAGCTTAGCCAATTGTTGAAGTCAATAATTTTGTCCTTGTACTGTGGTATCATTCTGGGCAATGGCAGGATACTACTCAGGGCTAGGGTCATACCTGGCTGAACTACATGATCCGAGAGCTCCTCCATGTCTCTTTTCATGTAGTCCAGGGAGGTACATCTCAGGTCATTCATTCCAACATGGACAATGACAGAGTCATATTTGTAGTTGTTGTGGAGTGACCTGAGTGCGTGCATGATGTGGCTGATCCTGGCACCCGACAGGCAGCTGAAAATAACTTTCTCCTTGTTTAGCCTGGTGAGAGGGATGTCAGTGTGCCTGACTATGGAGTCGCCTATGACTAGTGTGTTGGGTACATTGTTTTGCCTTATGGGCTGAGGTTGAGGTTAAGTGGCAAACTGGTTTTGTGGACTATGTGTCGTTTAGCTATGGCATTCAATAATGTGGTACTCAATCAACCATCCTGAAATCTTCTTCAGGTGACAGTGATTAAAATATTATAAGTCCTTGATTGTTAGTAATTGATATAACAGGAGTGCTCTTATCTTCTGAACTTTTTGCTGTGCTCAGTCTTTGTTCATTTACTTACTGATGTCTACTGTGACCTGTTTAAATGGAGGCATTCACAGAAAGCTTTCTGTTGATGAGAGAGCAAGAAAATACGAAGACACCAACTGACTGTTTTAACTGTGATTGTGACTGTGTTCCCCAGCCCTGAGTGCTTTCGCTTAGCTTGAAATTACTAATGAAATAATTAATTAATTTAATGTGTTAACTGTGTTAATTGGTAAGCACACTGGTATAAATAACTGTGTATGGAGTATATAATTTATTCCCTTGAAGGCGTAAGCCAAGGTACCAGGAAGCTCCAGTAAAGCAATCACAGTTAAAACAGTCAGCTGGTGTCTTTGTATTTTCTTGTTTTTAGATTGTCTGGTATTGTAGTATCCAGGCTGGTAATGTGGTTGTTGTACTGTAGGGGCGCTGTGGGGAATTCAACATGTACTGTTGGTTCTGTATTCTCTGGTAACTTGTTGGTTCCGGTGGATGTATGACTTGCAGAAGTTGTGAGATGAAGCATGGGTGCGCACCTGGAGGCTCTTAATAAAGAAAGGCCTTACAACTCTATAAACCCTGTGGTATCCTTATTTCCCAGGATATAACATATTGGCAACGAGAGGATGGGATGCCTCCGAGTCCGCTGCGAGTAAACTGGTGGGCTGCAGTTCATGTCGGACGACGAAGAGACGGGGCCTGCTGGAGTGATGTCTGGTTCCATGTTGGGGTCACTGGTTGCATACGACTGTCAGACACAGACCCGGGAGGAGTATTGTGAAGTGTTGGAACATTTTTTTGAGGCAAACCAGATAATGGAAGCAGGTCGGAAGCGAGCCATATTGCTAAGCTCGGTGGGCAGTAAGACGTACAGTCTGATGAGGAACTTATTGAGTCCGGATAAACTGGGGGACAAATCGTTCACAGAGTTGACGAGTTTACTTCAGTCACATTATAACCCGAAGCCGAGTGCAATAGTCCAGAGGTTCAAGTTAAATTCAAGGACTAGAATGGCTAATGAAACGGTAATGGAGTATGTCGCAGTGTTGAGGGAACTGGCACAACATTGTGATTATGGGGACAGACTGACCGAAATGCTACGAGATAGGCTCGTATGTGGCATTGCAGACGACCGCATACAACGCAGACTGTTAGCGGAGCCTGACTTGTCGTTTGAAAAGGCCTTGAAGTTGGCACAGGCCATAGAGACAGCGACTAAAGACATTCGTGATTTACAACAGAAAACCACGGAAGGGGTTGGAAGCAGGAGTGCAACCCCACTGCCAGTGCATAAAGTGGTTATGGAGCATAATTCACAAGGGAAGTCTGGTCAGTATGTTTGTTACAGGTGTGAAGGTGAACATTTGTCACGGAACTGTCGTTTTTTAACTGTAAAATGTCATGCTTGCGGGAAAAAGGGCCATGTAAAGAAAATGTGCCGCTCAATACCCTCTCGGGAGCAGCCGAAAAAGGGGGAGGAAAAAAGCAGTATGATGGAAAGGAAGGGAAACCGAAAAATAAAACGGCAGTATGCGCACCACATGCGTGAAGGTACAGATCAACAAACCAGGGGAGCCGAAGAAGTGTTCACAATGTTTAACGTGAAAGAGGCCAGGTGGGAAAGAGTTGATCCCATTAAAACTCAGTTGGACTTAAATGGTAAAATGGTGCAGTTTGAAGTGGATACGGGGTGTAGTGTCACGGTTCTGTCAAAGGCTGAGTATGGGAAGTTATGGCCCAGAGAAGCTCCGAAGCTGCAGGACTGTTCAGTGACTTTGAAAACCTATACGGGTGAAATAGTTCCCACGTTGGGAATGGTGAAAATGAAGGTAAAATATAAAGACCAAGTCAAAGAGTTGCCAGTCATAGTGGTAGCAGGTAAGGGACCAAACCTGCTAGGCCGGGTGTGGTTAAAGGAGCTAAACATGGGCTGCCTACAGCTCCATAAAGTAGAACAGCCGGGCCTGACCTTGCAAGAGGTGCTGGAGAACAATGAAGAAGTGTTCAAAGAGGAACTAGGGACCTGGAGGGGTCCACCAGCAAAAATACACGTGAAAGAAAACGTAACGCCAAGATTTTACAAACCCCGTCCTGTACCATACGCGATGAAGAAGAAAGTTGAGTTTGAGTTAGAGAGACTCACTAAGCAAGGTATAATTGAACCAGTAAAGTTTGCGGAATGGGCCGCACCAATTGTTCCAGTATTAAAGCCAGATGGTACTGTACGCATATGTGGTGACTACAAGTTAACAGTGAACCAAGTCTCAAAGCTGGAGCAGTATCCCTTGCCAGAGGTGGAGGATGTGTTTGAAAAGCTGTCGGGAGGTGAAAGGTTTAGTAAACTGGACCTCAGTCAGGCATATCAACAAGTAGTGCTGGAAGAAGGGTCAAAGGCGTATGCTACCCTGAACACACACAAAGGTTTGTTCCAAGTCAATCGTTTACCTTTTGGGGTTTCCTCGAGTCCAGCTATTTTCCAGAGAATAATGGAGGGACTAGTGGCAGGAATTCCAAAGGTGGCTGTGTATTTAGACGATATCCTGTTGACGGGTAGGAACATTCGAGAGCATCTGGAGACGCTGAATGAGGTGCTGAGACGACTGCGAGAGGCAGGTCTACGGGTGAAGCAGAGTAAATGTGCTTTCATGGCAAAGGAAGCAGAATTCTTGGGCTACAAGGTGGATGCATCAGGCCTACACCCCCTGCCAAATAAAGTGGAAGCCATTCAACAGGCACCAGCACCCACAAATGTTACAGAACTGAAAGCCTATTTAGGCTTACTCAACTATTATAACAGGTTCCTGCCAAATCTGTCAACCCTGTTAGCTCCTTTACATAAGCTATTAAGGAAGGAGGCTCAGTGGTCGTGGCAAGAGGAACAGGACAGAGCGTTTGAACAGTCAAAGGAACTAATGCAGTCTTCAGAGGTTTTGGTGCACTACGATAGTCACAAGGACTTAATTTTGTCATGTGATGCCTCACCTTATGGGTTAGGGGCTGTGTTGGCACACCGGATGCCAGATGGACAAGAGAGACCCATTTGGTTCATGTCACGGACTTTGACACCAGCGGAGTCAAACTATTCCCAGTTAGATAAAGAGGGTTTGGCTGTGATGTTTGGAATCAAGCGATTTCACAAATACCTCTATGGGAGGAAGTTTACTATTTGTACCGATCATAAGCCTTTGTTGTCACTGTTCAACGAGATGAAAGCAGTGCCGCAGATGGTTTCTCCCCGCATTCAGAGATGGGCTGTAACATTGAGAGCTTACGAATACGAGATTGTTTATAAGCCTGGGAAACACCATAGTAATGCGGATGCGCTAAGTCGTCTGCCGATACCAGGGCATCTTCAAGAACAGGAAGCGGAGGACCGAGTTTTGATGATGGAGGACATCACGTTGGTGTCTGCCAGGGAACTGAGTGTCTGGACACGTAAAGACCCGGTGCTTGCTAGAGTGTTTCAGTGGGTCCAGCAAGGCTGGCCAGTCCAACAAACGGATCCAGTTTTTCGACCTTATGAGGTGAGGAAAACAGAGCTGAGTGTGCAAGATGGATGCGTATTGTGGGGGGCACGAGTGATAATTCCGTCCCCAGGAAGACAGGCACTTTTAAAGCAGTTGCACCAAGGTCATGTGGGCATTACCCGAATGAAGGCCTTAGCCCGAAGTTATTTTTGGTGGCCCAAGTTGGACCACGAGATCGAAGTCGTTGTGAATGAGTGTAAAACATGTCAACAACATCGCAACTTGCCGGTGGCGGCGCCACTACATCCATGGGAGTGGCCGAGTAGACCTTGGCAGAGACTTCATATAGATTATGCAGGACCTTTCATGGGGGCCATGTTTTGATAATCATGGATGCTCATTCGAAATGGATGGATGCTTATCAAGTCAAGACACCCACTTCTCTCGTTACCATTGAATGCTTGAGGAGGAGTTTCAGTAGTCAAGGACTGCCTGAGACTATTGTATCCGATAATGCTTCATGTTTCACGAGTGAAGAGTTCAAGGGTTTTCTGAGAAAAAATGGCATCGTACACATCACATCAGCACCCTACCATGCAGCTTCAAATGGTTGTGCTGAAAGGGCTGTCCAAACTTTTAAAGCAATGATGAAAAAGTCTGGAGAAGGAAGTATGGCAGCAAAAGTATCAAGGGTGTTATTCAACTACCGTATTACACCTCAGTCTACCACGGGTTTGTCACCTGCCGAGATGTTGCAAGGACGTAGATTGAGATCCACGCTGGATCTAGTGCATCCAAATGTCCGAGCTAAGGTAGAGGGGACCCAGTGGAGGAAAAAAGAATGTCATGATAGAAGACGGAGAGAGCGAAGTTTTCTGGAAGGAGATGCAGTGATGACGCGAAATTTCAGTTATGGACCTAAGTGGATTCCAGGGTTCATTGTCAAGAGCACAGGTCCATTATCGTACCAGGTGAGGTTGAATGGAGATTTCTTGGTGAGGAGACATGTAGACCAGATTCTGCGGAGTGAACAGAAGAAGGACGCCATGGAACTGCCGGCCTCGGAAATACCGTTAAGTTCGGAACCAGGGCTCGCAGTGGCAGGAGGATCGCCAATCAAGGGAGACCGCCGGGACGTGGAAGGAGAGGTTCCCGAGGATCCAACCGTTCCAGGGAAGGACACACCGATACCTGAAGTGGTAACTGTGACACAGGAGTCACCTAAGGTGGTACCACTGCGCCGTTCTAAGCGTGTGCTGATTAAACCTAGTTACTTGAAGGACTATCAATGTTAAAAAAAAAGTGCATGTATTGATTACAAGAACAACATAGCTAGATTGTATGGTAACCAGTTAATAACTAGCCTGTTATTTAGAAGTAAGTGATTAAATGCATTGTTGGACTTGCTCCCTAGTTTTGCTTATGTAGGGAATTGTGTCTTAGCTTAAAAAGGGGAGGAATGTAGTATCCAGGCTGGTAATGTGGTTGTTGTACTGTAGGGGCGCTGTGGGGAATTCAACATGTACTGTTGGTTCTGTATTCTCTGGTAACTTGTTGGTTCCGGTGGATGTATGACTTGCAGAAGTTGTGAGATGAAGCATGGGTGCGCACCTGGAGGCTCTTAATAAAGAAAGGCCTTACAACTCTATAAACCCTGTGGTATCCTTATTTCCCAGGATATAATAGGTATAGTGTGGTTTTGATGAGAGAGCTTAAGTGTATGGTTACTGCATGTCGATTTACATTAGTGTTTATGAATTTATTATATCTACATTTTTATTTCCAATATTTTAATCTAATAATACCATTGTATATGGTTTTATCTGAAAATGGTTCTTGGACTAGTCTATCTACCTAATTAACAAAAATGCATAAATCTATGCAATGCTAAGATTGTTTGATCTCATCCATTAACTTGGGCAGGATGGTAGGGCCTTGCTATGTCTAATAATGGAGGCTGCCAAAAAAGCAATTACTAGAAAATGGAAATCAGAATCTAAACCAACTATACTGGAAGTAATGAATATAGTAACAGTTTATTTATCATTTGTTAACCGGGAAAATCCGACTTGGAACAAAGCCAATTTTCAGCGGAGGCCCACGGAGAAATGCTCCAGATGCATGTCTTTGTAATGTGGGAGGAAACCGGAGCACCCGGAGAAAACCCACACGAATGCAGGAAGGACATAGAGACTCCACACAGAAGGCACTCCAGCTGAGAATCGAACCAGAGAACCTCTTGCTGTGAGGCAACAATGCTACTGATGCACCACTGCGCCATCCGATCAGAGATGAAACAACTGGAATTGAGATCTTTAGAAAAGAGTAGGAGCAAACTACATTGGAAATATGGGAACTGTGGGAACAATACATACAAGGGAGGAATTAGGTTTAAAAGGCGGCAGGACTTAAATGAGCTATGTAATGTTTTAGTGAGAAAACTTGGGTAGATTATAAGTGATATATAATGTTTTCAACTGGGAGAGTGTCAGTATGGTTTGTGATGTAAAATGCTTGCAGCTAGGATTGTGTCGTTATGGTTTGTTTTCATTTATATAATTGTATGATTACCTATGTTGTAAGCGATGGTTCAATAAAGATGTTTCTTGTTTAAAAAAGGACGGAATTGAATAATTTATGTAATATTGCTTAGGTTATATGATATATAGCAATATATGTGAAGTATAATGTTTATGTTAATCTAGTTTTATTACTATTATATGAATGTAACTTTGCCTGTGTCACGAGTGATAATTCAATAAAGGTATTTACCAAGTGAGGCAGAAAGGCAAAAGTGTTTTCAAGGCAGAATATGAGATTTGGATAACTCCGAAGGAATTATATTGAGGCAAGATACAAAAGCAGCTGTATGCATCCCACAACTGCAGAAGTCATCATGTTAAAGGACTTAGTTATTGGTAAGAGTTGTACACAGATTCATTATTGGAAAACAGAGCTGTTCTGATAATACAATCCTACAGTGCTGCTGGCTGCAATAATAAATGTCACTTAAGCTGACACAAATGTGATTATCAATTATGGAATTGGTAACTGGCCGTCATAAATATATACATAAATATATATAGAAGCACAATGCTAATGCAACTCAAGGCTGATGCCTTGCAATATGTAATGCTGTATGTAATAGGTAATGGAATATATTATATGTAATATGTAGTGTAATATACAGGTGTGTATGTATGTGGCTTATCTTTTTGTGGGTAACTGATGTATAGTATCATCTGTCTGTTGGCTAGGACGATGTCATAAGAGTATGATGCTAGACAGTATAGTAGCAAGTAGTATGTATCTGTTTTGTGATGTAAACCTGTCTGCAAAATAGCAAATCAGCAGTGACTATGATCTTGACTTTTAGTACCATTCCAGAGTGCTGTTACAAACAATGGATGTGAGAAAACGTTGTCATACTAGTGACCATTGTCCTTCTGTAGCTTATGCTTTCTTTTCAATACATAGTTCTAAACTGCAGTCATTGTATCAGTTAGGTTATTGCCATAAAACTGTGCATGTCTGTCATGCTGAGCTTTCAAATCCACTGCTGGTTTAATGTTCTTGAATTTTAATCCCTTTGTGTCATACAGTGAGTGTAAGGCACTAATGCTGAGTTCAGATGTTTATGACTTTAATAATTTGCTTACTTCTTGTTCCATTCTCACAAAGACAACATAATTGAAATCTCTGGAAAATATCTTATCAGACCCCAAGTAAGGTTTGTTGAGAATGATTTAGCAACTTACTTGTTCTGTTAAAACATAGATGATTATTATTTCCAGTTAAAAAATATGCATTTCTTAGATATTTTTATGTATAAACCTAGACTTCTCTTTGATGATTCCTTCCAATCTAAAATCTTTATATAATTAGAATGGCAGTTGGCAGAGAGGTTTAAGGCCATGAGCTGTTAATGAACTAGTTCCTGTGGTGCAAGGTTTGATTCTTTCAGACTTCAATAGCCTCCTGTGTGACCTTGAGCCAGTCACTTACCTACATAGTGCTTATGGGCAATTAGGAATTTGGGCTAGGCTTCTCAATGTTCCCCTGCACTGCAAGCCTAGTAACTACTTAGAGTAACGTAATCAGTATAAGTGATATGCAGTGTATAGAGTACTGTGGTTACCCATAAAATGGTTCATTTTATTTGTTTCCCATCTTACTTTTTGACTAATCTGCAATAAATGGAGAAGATAAATCTCCATGTACTGAAAATAATTATGATCAGATCTCCTATTATAACTAGATATGATGTATTTGAGACATGGATGCCAAGAGTTCTTGCCATCCACGTCTCAAACTCACAATAAGTGCATTACGATTAGTGACCCAGTCATAATCCTCTGTATAAACATATAAGCATATGCATTATGTTTAAAGCATATCTAAGATAAAAGTAAAGGAAGGAAATCAACAACCATTGCATGCATTCTTTAGATAATAAAAGCAATCTACAACTTTATAAAATTGTGTATATAGCTGAAAATTCTCAATTTTACATTTGACAAAATAGGATTTAGTTAATAAATGTAACTGAAACTACTTTGCTTGTAATACAACCAGTATTTTTAATAAATAAAAAAGCAGCTTAAACTTACAGTCAGCAAAGAGCAAACTATTAACACCACCTCGCTTATTAAAGAGGAGTCAGATAATGTTTTACAGAAACAGATTGATATTACTAAATTATTTACACAGTTTTTATGAACTTGTAAGATTGTAAAAGAAAGAAAATTTGTTTTGTTTTTCAGCAGGTTCAGAACATTTTTGTGAAGGCAAACAACTGTCAGTCAAGGGGCCCTGGCGAGTGTCAGTTTACATGTATCTCTTTAGCAAGACTTACAATTAATTAATTAATTAATTAATTAATTAATTAATTAATTAACTTGGAGTGAAACCCTTCATCTGGATGGCATTTGTTTTGATATTTACTGTTTTTTTCTTTTTTTTTTTTTCTTCAGAAAGCACAAGGCTTAAGATTACGAGGATCATATCACTGAATGCTGTTTCTGTAGGAAATCATTGTCTTGGTGATTTCTAAGTTTGCAGTGGCAATCATGCCTTTTTTGGGGGGATATTTCTCCCTTTTTCAAGTAGGTCCAACTATGAAATTGGTATACATAAATTTGAGGGGAGTATGGGGTCTCGTCCCCCCACACTGGCGGTGCAGGGGGCTTACCCCGTTTTCAGTTTTCAGTGTTTTGTGCTTCAGGCATTAGGTGTCAGAATTCTGATCGATGACTGTTTGGTGTTCAATAACCCATAGTGGAGGCTTTTAATTTCAGTGTTTTATCATAACTTATTCTGATTAGCTCACAGAAAATATTCTTAGAAGATTTTTAGAGCAAGACTAATGCACATTTTTGTTATGTCAAACAAGTGTATACATTCTATAGGCTATCCTGCAAATCAGGCAGAGTTTATATATATTTGGTGTTTTTGTTCAGTATTGTATAACTTTTAATTTGTCCTTTAATAGCTCTCTCTCTCTTTCGGCTTTTCCCAATTAGGGGTCGCCACAGAGGGTCACCTTGTCCACTCATGATTGGCAGTGGAGTTTTTAGGGTGTTGAGTTGCCAGCCCAGTGCCCAACCTTCCACAGAAGGCACACACGCATGCACTCATGCCTAGGGACAATTTTAGCATGTCCAATCTACTTGCAGCATGTCTTTGGGGATGTGGGAGGAAACCGGAGCACCCAGAGGAAACCCACACAACCACAGGGATGACATGCAGACTCCACACAGAGGACACCCCAGCCGAAGATCGAACTGGAGAGCCTCTTGTTGTGAGGTAACAACACTAACCGCTGCACCACCGCGGCTGTCCATTTGTCCTTTAATAGCAAGACTCCAAATTTGATGTTACAGTATCATAATATACATGTGAATACTAGTTTCTAATATTTATCTGTTTCTGTATTTATTGACACATTTCCTTTGCAGCTTTGTGAGCACTGATTGTGCAATATTTACAGTAGCAAAGGAAGAAATGAGATTGCCAGCCATATATCAGGGTAGTAAAATAAAAATGTAGATATGTGTTAGAAGCAAGTAACAAAGTATGCTAATCAATAGAATTCAGAAGGCATTTATGACAGGGCAGAAGAAAGACACTGAAAAGGAAGGTAAGTGAGTGGTAAGAGCAGAAAGGCAATGAAAGAAGTTATACTGCTCCTTGAATCATATCTCTCGTCTTAAGCTTCAGGAATCAGGAATCATAGCCAAGGCATGAAACAATCAAGGGCAAGACCCAAACTGGAGACACTTTATTATAGATTGATACTATTAAATTACTTCATATTTATTGTGTAATTTATGTGACATTGTGATGACATCAGTATCTGCAGGACACTTCACAATGGTGCCAACATGTGGCACTTGGAGTCTCATGAACTAAAATAGACTCATCTTTCTCAAAAAAAAAAAAAAAACAGTCCTTAATCCCCTTTGGCTAGTGATGTTGCTTAGGACAGGGCAGTTTATGCAAACATCAGTGAGATCATGTGACCTGATAAGGGTGACAAGATCATTTGAAGTTCTATTTTAAATTACTACTGCCATCTTTCAATGACAATGAAATCAATGATTTATTTGATTTCCTTACTGCATTCTGTCATATCATTTAAGATAATGAAGTATCTCCATGTTCATAAGTTCATAGGTTCATAGGTAGGTACTAGGCTATCTGCCTGAAGGCATTTACAAGCCTAGCCAGAATGTGTTGGCTTTTGCTGCCCCCTTAGATTACTTCACTGTGCCTCTGTCCAGCACAGCCACTGAAGTGATCCCCGGGGTAAACTTTCTGTTTCCCATCCACTCGTCAAGGTTTCTCTTGAAGAGTGTTAGCTAGGAGCTCTGCCTAATGTAGATTGGAATCCTGTTCCAAAGCATGGGAAGTCTCTGTGACAGGAATCTATCTCTCCAGCACGTCCTATTTATTGTTGTGGTGAGGTTTAGATCCCTAGAGCATGTGGCTCGAGGGGATAAGGTTTTCTTTAGGTGGAGCATGTACATCAATTCTAGGTTGGACATGGCCTTGTATGTCAGGCAGAGATCACGTCTGAGTAGGCGGTATGCAACCGAGTACAGCTGGAGTTTCTTCAGTCGAGCTGCATAGGGCATCTGTTTGAGGCCAGTGATCCTCTTGGTGAGGTACTTCTGTGGTCTTTCCAGTTGTTGCAGGTGCCTTGTAAGGTACATCCCAAATGGGGCGTTGTACTGGCTATGATGGGTCTGATGAGTGATGCGGAGAGCGGCACAATGACCTCTTTTGATCTGGATGCAAACCCTTTTGTGATTAGGTGGGCTACATAGAAGCATTTTCTAACCACTTTGGCAATGTGATTATCAAAGTAGAGATTACTATCTACTTGGGTCCCCAGATCCCTTATTACGTTTTCTGTATTTAGGGGACTACCACCTATCTGGTAGTTTGTGGGTACTTTGTTTTTTTCCAAAGGGGATGACTATGCACTTTTTGGCATTTAGCTTGAGACCATGAATTTGACACCAGGTATCCATCTCAGTGAGACCCTTTTGGAGGATGTCTGTGTCAGCTGGAGAGTCAGTTATAGCCCCTAGTTTGCAGCCGTCTGCTAACTTGGTCAGCCATAGTCTTCCTGTACTTGCCTGTACCTCTGAGAAGTATATGCCGAACAGGAGGGGTCCTAGGACTGAGCCCTGGGGAATGTGACTTGTAACCGGTTTAGAGTCGGACCTAGCTCCCACAACTCTCACCATGTGGGTTCTGTCCATGACCCAGTTGGCAACCCATCTTGTGACATATGGTTTATGTTCAGGCTGGTGACCTTGTCTATAATACCAGAATGGGGAATGGTGTCGAAGGCCTTTGCGAGGTCTAGGTAGGCTATGTGTACCACCTTTCCCTCGTCTATAGCCTTGGTAACTTTCTCAAAGAAGTCCACCAGGTTTAGGAGGCATGATCTGCCCTTAACAAAGCCGAACAGGGTAGGGTCCAGTGTTTGGAGGTTCCCAATGTCTCTGTTAATGAGTTCCATGATGCACTCCATAGCCTTACAGACCAAGCTAGTCAGCCTTATAAACTGTTGTTACTTGAAGGAATACATTGAAGTTTAAAGAATTCTAGAGATTAGTGGAAATTCATACACTTCTAGATTAGATAATCTGTTTTTTTTTCTGTTAGTTATAGGTATTTGTGGAATAAATTATGTGTAGCATGCAAAGTTTTAACCAATGAAGAGCTTTCTTTGCTGCTAAGAATAGAATTACTGGACTCAGGTATTAACACTTGAGCAGTTACACATACAAAGCAGGTAAATGTAGAATGGTTTTGAGATCTAGATATTTGTCACAATCAATGGTGTATATATGTAATAGACTACCTTTGTTTATTCATCAGTCCAATTCATTATAACTTTTTAAAGACTGCTTATACATATGGGTGGGTTTTAAAGCATTTTCTGTAGATTAGACTGTTTTAACTGGCCTTAATGCAGTATTGCAAGAACTATTTGAACTACTGAACATTGCTAGTTTGACAGCTTACATTTTATTTCTTGATGTTTTCACTTGCTTTAAGAAGTTTATTCAAATGCAGCTTTATATTATTCTACTTTTATTGTATTGCAATATTTTCTGGCACTTGTGCTTTTAATTGTAGGTGACTAGCTTACAGTTGGAGGTAGTTTTGCTATGAGAATATATTCTGTTACAATGAATACACATACATCAGTGTGACAATAGGTGGAATTCACAGACAACTGTTATACTGCACAGTGCAAACCATCATGGGTAGAGGGAACATACAGGGCATGGGTGATTCTAATATACAGATAGTGCAGTCAAAGAAGGGACAAAATAGCATGGCTTGTACTCATAATTACGTGTAGATGAAGCACTCCTTGCAAATGAACCAAACTGAGTATCAAATGTTGAACACAAAATAGTAAACTGATTTGGAAATGTACCAACAGGAGTACTGTGGTGATGCACATACCTATTTTGAACATGATGCCTATAATATCACTAACGTGCACCGACAAGTCACTGAAGGGTTCCACAGGCAGTTAATGCTGTCACCTCATAGCAAGAGAGCAAGAGGTTCTCTGGTTCGATTCTCGGCTGGGGTGCCATCTGTGTGGAGTTTGCATGTTCTCCCTGCGTTCGCATGGGTTTCCTCCGGGTACTCTGGTTTCCTCCCACATTGTAAAGACATGCTTCTGGAGCATTTCTCCCCGGGCCTCCGCTGAAAACAGGATCTGTGGAACCTAGTCGGACTTTCCCGGTCAACAAATGTTAAAACAATAAAAATAAAAAATAAAATAAAAACCCAATTCATGGTACATGACTGAAGTGATGATAGCATTAACAAGAACAGTAGCTTAGCAGCATGTGCTAGTAGCTACTATCAGAGCCAGTTCCTGCACTGTTGTCTGTGGCAGACAACTTTGTCAATGGAGAAAGTACCTACAGCACCTAATATACCTACAGCTGAAAGACCAGCAGATTGTGAACTGTTTCCATGTGGGCTGGGAGCCTGTAAGGGACGTAGTCAAACTGTATTGACTACAAGTAGATTTGAGAGGAATGCAAGCAATGATCATGCCTGTGGAACCCTTCAGTGACTTGTCGGTGCACGTTAGTGATATTATAGGCATCATGAATCCTAAACCAGTTCCTTGATATTGTGCTACAATATATGGAAGAGCATATCTGATTTTCCCATCATGTAGAAATTTTAACAGCCCAGTTTCCAGAGGACCTATGATATGTCATCATCGCGGGCTTCCACTCGCTGAAACTGCCAAATGGTTTGGGTAATATTTCCATGCACCACAATGACAGTTTCCATAATTCATACATTTGGCACACATCTAATTTATACCAAAGATTCCTGAGAGCAGATTTCCTCCAGTGTCATCTGGCTGTTAGGTGCACACCGATGATATAAAGATAAACCTTTATATACAGGTACCATGCAAACAGCGACACATATAATATATTGTTGGTTGGGTGCTTCAGGTGACACCAGATATGTAGAGTCCTGGTTGATAACCCTCCCACCTGCAGCCCCCAAACCATGCAGGAAATGGCCTAAAAGATATCACATGTGGAAACACAAACTATAGTGTAGCATGTGATCATCCTACTGAAGGGATGTTTCTAATGTCGAGACACATCAAGAGGGCTCTGCAACGCAGTCCAGATATCTGTAGAATGTTTTTTCTTTTGTATTCCATGCTGTGCAACTTGGCATTGATTAAATGGAGCAGCAGGTAAATATCTTGGTAAAGCCTTTCATACAAATTGAATCAACAACAGAAGGGTAGGGTGGGCAATTGGGAGAGACAAACTGCAGTAGTACTACAGCTGAAGCAGAGGAGCTAATATCTGTTGCTCAGATTATGAGTCACAAGATGGACAATGCAGATTAAAATGAAAATATATTGTTCACGCTTTCTACCCCTGCTGTCTGTCACTCATTAACTCCCTTCCAGTTAATTAGCTCATTTGCTCTCCATCACATGGATAAAGATCAACTTGGAGGGGCACTCATTTAAACAACCTTAAAAGGTTGTTTGAAATTTTTGCAATTAGCACTACTTTCCTTGTGCAACTGCTGAAGTGTGTTGAGGAGAGGCTGTATAGTGGGCTAACTATGAAGGCTGTCCCCTTTTGTCTGCAAGGGGTGTTCCCTCCAAACAGCCTTGCCCCTCTAAATAAAGCACTTAGCAGTGGCTTCCCTGGTATCTATCAGGAAAGTCCCACTACCTTGTGCACCCCTAATGTGTTTATCCCTCCTCCCCAGGATAATCCTTCCTCCTTGCCTGACTGCTCCAGTGAGTTGCTAATCAGAACCCTGGACACTTGGGTGGCATTCACAGCTCCATTCCTCTAAAACAATGCATATGTTATCAGACCCAGGCTATGCAGGACTGTGCATAGACTGGCTATGGTTGTATATCAGACAACAACATACTCTCTAAGGTTATAGGACAGGCAGGGCATATCCATTTCATTTGCACAGGTGGGAAGGGCACAATAATTTGTGACTGTAACACAGTGAGAAGGGGGTAGGGTCATGAGATTTGAGCAGGATAGCCACATATTCTAGGAGGGTGTGGGGGTCAGGGAGGGGACAAGCTGTCATGATATGACCATTGACAGTGTTCACTTAGTTGGCTTGTGGTGCAAGAGCTTGATACAGTCCATAGCAGGGATCATGTAGAACTGTGGGACTATGAGCATCCACTGTGACAGGGTGCACCATATGTTAATCCCAATCAATGCCATTGCCCACAGACTATTCAGAGTCCATGACTGGTGGTGCAGGCTGGGTGCCCATAGGCAAAAGGAAGAACTAGAACTAAGGGATTTTACATGTGCAGCCTGATGAGGCATCCCAGGTGTTAAGCTGAAGGAGGATTCATTGTCTAACCAGATCATGGGGTCCCAGGGTAATGGGCAGGGTCAACCCATGCATAACAATATTACTAGACTGTCTGTCCCCAATTACCATAAACATTGTACAAACCAGTCAGTATACATTCTATTTTCCTCTTTTCTATTGCAATGATCACAGAGATTTGGATTTAACTGAAATATTTTATTTCAAATTTTACAGCAAAAACAATGGCAGCCATTTGCTAAACAAAACAACAACTCTCATGTTGGAAACAGACAACATGAACAATAGTAAAACTTTGCTTCCTTTGAAACTCACATCTATTGAAAGTGCATCTGGCAAGCCATTAAACTATTAGAGGTATCCTGGGATTCATAGGTAAATGGCATATACTGAAACACTAATTAGTGGCTTTGTGAAGGGTGCAGGGATTTATAGCCGATGTATAATTCATTTGCTAATAGCTTAGGACACCTCACTGAATGCAAATGTCCCTTTGCAGGGGCAGACCAGGAGTACTGTCTAGTGAACTGACTAAGTCAGATTCAAACACAGGACAAATAAAGATTTGGGGAATCAAACCCTGCACTACAAGAAACAGTTCATTAACATAGCTTTACTCACCTGCACAAAAAACAGACAGACACTGTTGCAGCCCATCACAGTGCATTTCACATGTATGTACCTGAAAAAATGTATTTAGAATTAAAATATTAACCTTGAACTCCTATACTTCATGCTGTGCAATTTATCCACAATCAAATAATAAACACTCTGTCAACAGCCAACAAAACAAGGAAACCAAGGATTGTTAAAAAAATGGCTGATACAATGAAGTTCCTATTTAATACTATTGATTCCTTCTTTTACACCATAACTGTAGTGCTGTAGTGCAGGAGCCATTCACACACATAAAGACACACACACACACACACACACACACACACACACACACACACACACACACACACACACACACACACACACACACACACTTTTGACCATCAGTTTCCGCCACTAATATGAATGTATACGTCAGATATCAGCTTGAGATCAAGTGAATGAACTGATGCACAAATAATGGCCCAGAAGTATATCACAGCTTGCTGCTGTCAGAGCCATACAGTGCAACCCACTAGAAGTCTCCTACCCACTCAACTTCTTATCTCAAGACTCAGACCCTAAAAAGAAACATTTTTAAAACTATTATTATTTTTATTATTTTATCTATTTGTTAACCAGGTAAACCCACTGGACAGAGTGTCTCTTTTTAGAAGGGACATTGGAGCACTGTCTGAAGTCACCCAGTAGGCAAAATGAGGTGTAAATAATCAAATCCTGCACTTTTGACTACAGGAAGTGGTTTGTTAACAGCTCAGAGCCCCAGTTTTCTGCTCTAAATGCCAGAGAATGCTATTTCACTTAAACAGTTAACAGATCAGCAGTTGTTTTATAGGCATGCATTTTCTGAACAATAAGAACTATGAAATTCTAACAACTGGCATTAATGACTGACCATAATTCTCAATGATTTACCAGAATATCAAAAACTTTACAAGAGTTATGAAACTGTAATGGATGCCATTACTGACTGACTGTAATCCTCGCTAATTTACCAGAAACTTAAACGATTTATATAGGAAGTATGAAACTAATCACTATCATTTTATTACTGACTGCAATCCTCATTGATTTACTGGAAAATAAAGCATTTTATGAGGGACAGCATGCGTATGAGGCACACTCATTCTACAAACCTGGGGACACATGAGAGGCAGACAACTGTAATTCAATTAAACAGTTATCAGACCAACAGGTGTTGGACTGGCATCATTAACTGAATGCAATTGTCATTGATTTACCAGAAAATAAAGAATTTTATGTGAGACAGTGAAAAATATAAGGCAAAATGAGAAGCATTCCGCAAAACTGTGGACAGATGAAAGACATATAACTCTAATTCATTAAAAAGTTAACAGACCATCAATGCTGCATAAATGTGCATTTTCTAAATGATAAGAGCTATGAAAATCTAATGACTGGCTTTATTGGCTGACAGTACTCCTCATTAATTACCAGAAACTAAATATTTTATGAGAGAAGACAAAAATCTGAAGCAAAATCAGAGATGTTGCAAAACTGGGACATTTGAAAGGCAGTGCTATGCTCTCTGCCTGAATGCACACTTGCACACATGCACTTATGGATTTATAAGCAACTGCCTGGTGCCATAATAAAATAATTTTGCACACCCAACTCTACCCATCCACCTCCAATGCAGTTAATGCTCTTGAATAAACCATAAATCAAGAACTATATCCTTTCATGCCATCACAGGTTTAAAGATTCATAGTTACAGTATATACTAAACTAATGACTTCCAGGGCCTTTATAAGCCTAGCCATGAAATCTAACCCAGTTGAGTCTGTATGTATCATGGGCATTTATCAGGAGGGGGAATGTTAGGTAGGAAGTTTGTAGAGATTACGTGTGGGGAGTATGTTAGTTTGGGCATTACTGTCTGCCTCTGTCTCTCAGTGACATGGGGGCAAACCCAGAGTGAATTTCTGATTTCCCATCCATTAGTCAAGGTTACACTTAAGTAGGGTAAGGAATGGACCCTGCTTCACATGGACGGGCAGCCTGTTTCAGAGCATGGGGATCCTCTGAGACACATATCTGTCTCAAAAACATGTTATTTATGTCAGAAGCAAAATTTAAATCCCTCGATCAGTGGTTCTGATTCTGTTCATTTTGCTGATGTGCAAAAGGTCCATCAGTGTTGGATCTGAGGATGCCTTGTATGCCAGGCATAGATTGCCTCTCAGTAACATGTAGGAGACAGAGTATAAGAGATAGGGCTTTAAGGTGATCTGTATATGGGTACTGCGGTGGTGGTGCTGCGGTAGCGTTGTCGCCTCACAGCAAGACGTTGTCCTGTTCGATTCTCAGCTAAAGTGTCTTCTGTGTGGAGACATGCATGAATGGGCGTACCTTTGTTGAAGGTTGTACATCAGGGCTGGCAACTCGGTATGTAAAAATCTGCTGCCAATCAATAGCAGGCCGGAGTTCCTCTGTGGCAACCCTTAACCAGGAAAAGCCAAAAGATACAACAACATTCTCTAGGTAAGGAGCCTTTGTGGGCATTCAAAGTGTTAGAACTGTTTGGTCAGGTGCCGAAGGGGACATTATACTCGATAATGGGTCTGATAAGGGCTGAATTAAGTGACACCATGACTTCTTTGGACCTGGATGCCATGGCCCTACTTATAAGTTGACCAACACAGAATGATTTTCTCACTACCTTGGCCACATGTTGGTCAAAGGCCAGATTAATGTCTAAATATGTTCCCAGATCCTGACTACTGGGTCAACTCCTAGGGCTGTCTTACTGATGGAGTAATTAGTCTGGGTGGCAGTTTTCCCAAAAGGTACTATAAAATGCACTTCTTGGCACTGGGTTTTAGTCCATGTCTTTGACACCAGTCATTTGTCTGCTTTAGACTCACTTGTATGATATTTGTGTCATGGGGGAATCTGTGATACCTCCCAATTTGCAGTCATCTGTAAACTTAGTAAGTCAAAGGCCCTTGACATTAACCTTGACTCTAAGAAGCAGATGGCAAATAGCATCGGTCCCAGCATGGAGTCCTGGGGTACCCAATTATTGACCAGTCTCTTAGTGAAGGTGGTATCATAAATCCTGACTACATGGGTCTGGGCTGTGAGCCAGTTGACAATCCAGTGAGTCATGTAGGGATTTATGCCCAGTTCAGTGAGTTTGCCAACTATACCTAAGTGGGGTATTTAAGTGGGGTATTTTATCAACTGCCTTAGCCAGGTCCTGGTAGGTGGAATGTACAATTTCCCTTCATTTATTGCCTTGATGACCTTCTCAAAGAAATCCACCAAGTTTAGCATGTATGATTTTCCTTTGACAAAGCCATACTGGGTTAGGTCCAGTGCCTGAAGGTTACCTATGGCTTTTTCCATGATTATTCCTACCATGGCTTTGTACATTATAGACGAATTAGACTAATAGTTCTGTAGTTTTTGAGGTTAGTTGATGGTCCACCCTTGTGAAGTGGGATAACCATTGCAGTCCTTCATTGTCTTGATACAATGCCGGTTTTGAGCCTATAGTTGAAAACTGACTCAAGTAGTCCTGACAGGACATGTTTCCAGCTATTTAGGAAGCATCCTAGGATATTGTCGGGGCTCACTTAGGCTGTGTTTTTGGCTTTAGCAAGCACCACTAGGATCTGCTCCCATTTAATAGTTGGGAGGGTTATGCTAGTTGGTATTTCATGTCGAGAGCTGAATTTGTCAGCCAGCAAATTTGCTATGTCACTGTACTCAGAGAAGATGGAACCGCTGACCACCAGTCTGGCACACTGATGTGTGCTCTCTTTGAGGTTTTGGACATAGCTGTAGAAGGCTTTGTGGTTGTCGTTAGCCTGTGAGGCTATCTTGACATTGTAATTGGCCTTGTTGGTCTTAATTAGTCCTCTTAGTTTCCTGTTTAGTTTAATAAGAGAGCACCTGCTATTATGTGGATTTCTCTCCCTGATATTAGACATGCCTTTCTTCCTTTTGTTATATACCCTGTTAAGGTTAGGATTGCACCAATGTATTTTATTTTTAGAGCTTGTTTTGGGCTTACTTCCTGTAGGTGCAGTAGCCTCTATACAGCCATGTACATGGTTTTACAGGATCACTGTGAACAATGCTGCATATTTGTTGTGAACCCGGGGTTGACAGGGGCATTGAATTTTGATAAACTATCCCTTAATAGGGTGTAGTTTGCTTTGGAATAGTTGTTAACCATTACAGGATTTTCTAGGGTCAATGAGTTGATTTTTATTTCAAAGGAGACAGCTTTGTGGTCTGACCTAACTAGTGAGGATATGACACTTGGGGGGGACAATGCTGTCCCATATTGCTGAGTAACAGTCCAGTATGTTTGAACCTCTGGTGGATATGCACACTATCTGGTCAAGGATATTTGTGTTAATAAAGTCCAGGAATCATTGTACCTACGAGTATGAGGCAGTGTGCGTTTCCCAGTCTACAGAGGGGCAATTAAAGACTCCTATAAATAGGGTATTTGATTTCATGGTAAGTGTCTTCAGCAGGACTAGGTATGCGCTATAGGATTCTAGGGATATAGAGGGTAAACTATAACTTGCTAGGATATGGTATGTGACTTTGTCTATGGTGATTTGCATGTGGATAAATTCCAGGACATTGTCCTGTTTAGCAAACTTAGAGTTATGCTTACTGCTAATATAGATTGAGATTCCTCCATCTTTTGTCCCTGTCTGTACAGCTAATGGTCTAAATGTGTGGAAGGCATTGAAGCCAGAGTGCTTTCTGCATATTTAAACCATGTATTGGTAATGGCACAGATGTCTATATTCTCCAGAGTTTGGAGAGTCTGTAGGGTGTGGTGTTTCTTGTTTAGGCTCCCAGCATTGAACAGTAACACCTTTAGATTTTTTTGTTTTTTATTTGCTATTTCTGTAAGTTTGTCAATTTAGAATTGCCTATAAAAGGCTGTAAGGGGCTGGCCAAAGTTTTAGCCAATATTCGGAAGCCTAGGGGGGAGAGGTGCAGACAATCCTTTGCAAAGCAACATAGTTTGTTAACCATGTTCTCCCATATTGACAAATATTAAATCCCCCAGGAAAACACCAGAAACTAAACCAATCATTCATATTTTGTTCATACTGTGGCATCATCCTTGGTGAAAGTAGAATACTGCTCAATGCAAGGCACATACCTGCCTGAGATGCATATTCTGAGAGATTAATAATGCCTCTCTCTCTCTTCATGTAACCTCTACATGGACTCTGGCAGAATCATACTAGTACCTGTGGTGTAGTGTGGTGCACAGCTTGGTGGATCATGACTTCAGATAAGCAACTAACTGTTATCTTTTCCTTGTTCATTCTAGTGATTGGGGCATCTGTTTGTCATACAATGGAGTCCCTTATGACAAATCTTGGGTAATTTGTTGGCTTGGCTTATGGGCTCCACTGGACGCAGGAGTATATGTGGTGTTTGATGTTGCTTTTGGTGAGTACTTTAGAGATCACTGAGGAATGGTGTTACTTTTTATAGGCTTAGGAGGTTTTTGAAGTTTTGAAAGATTGTTTTTTAGTGCCTCAGCATAGTTTGGTCTATGTGTGTTTTGGAAACTATGTGTGGTGGATGTATTGTGTGTGTTCTTGACAACCTTGTTTGTATGTGAGATTTTTGCATCCAGTGAAATTGTGTATGTGCATTTCTCGCACATTGTGTCAGATTTTTTTAAGTATTAAATGGTTGTCTGTGAACATGAAACAATTGCTACATTCCCTCAGGATGCCCATATCTACCAAGCTGTGTATGGACACAGAATTGCATATCCATGTTGTCCAGATCAGTATTTTGGTGGGCTTCTGTAGGTCATGGACTGGGTTATACAGAGGTCTCCTTGGGTGGTCTATGGGGCTTGGCAATGCTAAGTTGCAGGTTCAGTTCTAAGGGAAATTTTATAGATAAAATTTACTTTCTGGGTGTTTGCATCTCCATGGGGCACTGATAACCTCTTGATGTAATAATGCCAAGTAAGACTGCTTATGAGTGTAATGTTACAACAAAACTTAAACTACCTTGACAGGCAGTTTCAAGTATGAGGGACCTTTAGAATGTTTTAAAGGCAAAAACAACAAATAAAGGAAAAATAAAGCAGTAGCTCTCTAAACAGTTAACTGAAGTGTAAAATAGTAAAATAAATCTCTTATCTACCAAGGATCGAGCAGGATTAACTCATGACCCTCTCAGAGTGTGTCTAGGTTGTCAAGCAGATGAGGGCTCCTGGAAAATGAGTAGGAGACAATTTGTAGTAAGGGAGGTTTACTCATGTGCAATATTGATTTGCTAGATGGGCACTTAATATTCTGGATATGGAAAAATGGGTGGGAATGTATTTAAATGGATTACACAATAGAAAATATCAATGAAAGAGGGGAGGGAGGGACTTTGGAATTCAGATTATCATAAGGGGGCAGAAGCCAGAAACACAAACTTTTAAAACCACAAAAAGAAAAAGGAGGGGTGAGGAAAATTCAAACTGGAGCTCAAGTTCTGTGGATAGATTTTCAGATTTTTTTAGCATAATGCCTCAGTGTGTGTGTGTGTGGGGGGGGGGGGTGGAGGAGCAGACTTAAAGAACAGGAGAAAAATAGGAAGGTAAACACAAAGGCACTATAATGCAACTTTAAGCAGGTATATATAATTGTAAAAAGTACTGAAGCACAAATTTGAGAGCAGAATTCACAATACTGCCACTTCTGCAGTCCCACCACAGATTAAGACTCCAGATTTAAGGAATGCAGCTTTAAGCCAGTATATGCAGCTATAAAAAGTACTGAAGCACAAACTCTGTAGCAGAATTCACAATACTGCTACTACTGCAAGCCTACCACAGACTAAGTCACCAGACCATGCAGAAATGTACTAGTAAAACTGTTACCACTAAAATGGATTTGTGATGGCAGTCTCAATGACTCTGCTAAACTTACCATATAAGAACAGCGGCAGGTTGTTCCTGAAGTTGTTTTCAGGTTCTTATTAGAACCACACAGACATAAATAATGTTAAACATCTCTGTGGCTTTACATCTCTACAGCTTGCCAGGCTCATAATTCAGAGGGGATGGGCAAAAACAAAATCTGTGATGACAGGAAGAATGGAGGAACGAATACTTCTGAAAAAAGTGGAAAAATATTTTTAAAGTAACCTCACTATAAAGAAAGAAAGTGAAGATGGGCATGTTCTGTCCATATATGGAAAACTTTTATTCAATGAGTTAATGCAAGTAAAGGTAGGGTCAGCCAGATACAGGCAACAGTTGAACACTGGAAAGTTTTGTAAGCTCTTCATAACATAACACTTTAGGTGGAGAATCACTGTATGTTTCTTTTAATGCAGCTACTAATACACAATCCGGAAATTAACAACCATGATTATGTATCAATAACTCTTG
The DNA here is from genome assembly GCF_019279795.1 of Protopterus annectens. NCBI lineage: Eukaryota > Metazoa > Chordata > Ceratodontiformes > Protopteridae > Protopterus > Protopterus annectens. The sequence goes on from NC_056747.1 coordinate 920,235,283, forward strand.
CAACAGCCTCAGAAAACAATTCTAATGTGGTAAGATAGTGGTTTACAGTATGGAGGGTTGGGCCCCCCTACCTTGTGTTGGGTTCTTGACAGCTGCCTAGATTGCCTTGTGCTGGATCTGGTTCTGACTAACACCTGGTACTTGGGGTGGCAGGCTGTGTGCCCACAGCTAACAATATTTAATATTTCAGGAAGCGTCTGTGTACTCTGACTTGCAAGATTCTATGGCTGACCTACCCATATCTGGATCCTTCCACTGCCTGTGAATGCAGATTGGATGGTGGTTGCAATGTGTTTCATGGAAGCATCTCCAAAATCAACATTTGTCACCACTAACCTCAGCAGTGGTGCACATTTTGTCCCTATACTCCATATCACTGTAGATTTGCATATCATTCCACAAGTCATGAAGCACACTAAGCATATCTGTGATACTGTGGGTAGTAACTGTTTCTTTTTTTTAAACAAGAAACATCTTTATTAAATTATCACATATGACACAGGCAATCATACATTTATATAAATGAAAACAAACCATAATTAAACTCAGCAAGGCCTTACTATGTCTAGGCAGTTCTGAATCATCGCTCAAAAAAATAATTTCCTTAGTTACTCCAAATTGCTCACCCAGTATCTCTGACAGAGCAGTCTGCAGGGAAAAGTCTTCCAGCTCATTACACTCACAGAAAATATGTTCACCTCCAACATTTGCTGTCTACCTAAGGAAAAATTCTTTGGAGTTTACTTCAGGTATAAAAATACCTATGTAAACACTCAAGCAAAGATCCTAAATATTCTAGATTTTGTTGCATATTTGGGAGACATACCTCTATCCCCATTCTTTCTTTGTGAACTGCTTATTCAGTCGTTCTTCCCAATCCTTTCTAACTTTCTCTGATTGAGCCTAATAGTTATCATGCAATATTTTGTATGCTGTACTAATTATTCCTTTTGTAATAGCAGCTTCTGTTCTAGATTCTATGAAAAACTCTGGTCTTTCACTTAGGAACACCCCCAACCCCCCAACCCCATTTATTTCTTTTTGCTTATACTCTGATATCAATCCTTAATAGGGAAGGCAATCTCTAACCTGCAGTCCAAATAAATTCTTGGCCTTTTCCCATTCCATTACTTTTCCCTCGCTAATTATTTGCTCCCAATACCTTGGTTCTTTTATCAGTTTTCTCCAATAAATTCCAACCCTCTCTTGCCTATTGTCTGTTTCCCTAATTGCAGTCATCCTATTGGCAGAATCTCCTTTCTCCTTTCAAATGTTGACTTAGTTCTTCGAATACTTTCTGCTGTTTTATGACTATAATATTCTGCATTGTTATTGTTATTCTCCTTAAGGATCTGCATTCAAAATCCCTGTCTGTCCTTGTTTCTTGAACTTCCCCTTGTTTCATTATCATCATCATCCCTTTCGACTGGTTTCTGCTTGTGCTATGTATAGGAGCCTTTACTGCATAGCACTGAAGTACCCCTTCAAATCGATTAATCCTAAACTGCCTTGTTCATTTGGAAGACTCAGCTTATCCCATTTGACTCTTGTCATCTTCCCCTGCCAGATAAAATCCTTCAGCTCTTTATTAATAGCTATCCACAATCTTTCCTCTCTTTGATAAAATTATGCCTGACGTGTATAAAACCAAAGAGACTAAATATTTTGACTGCTTGTATTTTGCTAGCCATATCCACAGAACAGAGCTTTCAATTTCTTTCTCAGATTTTGTGTTATCTTTTGTTTAGTCTTTTCCCACATATCCTTAGCTGCCACAACAGAATCCTTTTTAATCCATACTCCTAAGTAATTCATTTTATCATGTCCCCATAATATGGATATTACTGAACCAATTTGTGTGTGTGTACATAATTTACAGCTATTGCCAATGTTTTAGCTTCATTAATTGTGTATCCCAAAAAGATGTGAAACTGCCTCAAAATGTTCCACAACTCCGAAATGTCATTTTCTGTTTTTATCAGGTATAAAATAATATCATCTGCAAATACAGCTAGCTTTTCATGACTACCATACCAATTATATTGAATTTCTGAGTCTCTTATTTTCTTTGCCAATGGTTTGCAAATAACAAAGGGGAAAGAAGACATCCCTGTCATATATCCTCCTAATCAACCTCATAATTTTATCAGGGAATGCAAAGATTTCCATTGCACTGCTTATAAACTCCCAGCTTACTCTATCAAATGTTTCCTCTGCATCAAGACCCATCAACAACAGTGGCATTTTCTTACATTCAGCTTCCCTCTGGATCATCAATGTTCTGTTAATGTTGTCAAATGTTTGCCTCCCCTCCAAAAAAACACATTGATCCAGGTCTATCAATTTTGGCATCACCTTTGCCATTTTTTTAGCCATTATAGACATAAACACTTTATAATCACTGTTTAGGATTGAAATGGGCCTGTATGAAGCTAGATCTGATGGGTCTTTTCCCTCTTTAGGTAGTACAGCCACCACCATTTTCTTCTGGGAAGTTGGTGCTTCTCTTCCTCTTAAAATGCTGTTAAACAAAACCTTCCAGATCTTTATAAAAATTTTCCTTCCTAGCTTCCAAACTTTCACACAGGAATACCATCTATTCCTGTGGATTTTCCTGTTGATTAGTTATACAACACCATTTTTATCTCATCTCCTTCTGTCCTATTAACAATTGAGCCTCATCTACCTCTAACCTTGGCATATTTAATTTTTCCATAAACATTTTCATTTGTACCTTTTCTTGCTCTCCAAATTTCTCTGCTTTACACACATGTTCATACAATTTCTGAAATATTTCTAGTATCTCTACAGGATCTCTTGTTACCTTTCTTGTTATAGTCTCCATAAGCTTGCTGACAACACTTTCTACTTTCTGTTGCTTGAGTCATTGTGCTAAATGTTTTTGTGCTCTGGCATTATTATAAAAAAAAGAACAAGCAGTTGCTTAACAGAAATCCTTCTAAACTCATGCATATTATCAAGGTAATCCTTTATTTTCTGCTTGACATTCTGCAATTGTTCCTCTTCTTGTTCTGTGAGATTTCCCCCTATTCTGCAATACTTTAACATTGGTCAGTCCCTCTAAATAATTCTTGTTGCTTCTTAACCATATATCTCTTTCCTTTATTTCCACCCAATTCTTAAACTCTACTTTAATTTTATCCCACTCCCTAGCTATATTTTCAGAAGAAATTGTGTTGCCCCTAATAACTCCCGAATAATTTCCACTAACCATTTCTTAAATTCCTCTATTTTCAACAAATAAGTGAGAAAATACCAGTGTCTCAGTTTTATTTCATTATTCTGCCTTTTTATTTTAGTTGTTATTGGCACGTGATCTGAAATAATTATTGGATTCATACTAAAACTTTAAATGAAATGCTCATGTTCCTGCGAAATGTACATTCTGTCTAGCCTAGCCCAGTTTTTGTATCTTGAGGAATAATATGTAAATTCACTCTGTTGAATAATATGTAAATTCACTCTGAACTCCTACTACTGAATTTACATCTTCCATACCAAATATTTTCATAAATTTCTTCAAAAATCTACCCTCCTTTGTTATATTTTCCAGTCTGGGCCCCCCCAGATACATCTTACCTGCTGCAAATCTAATTGTGGTCCCCACCTATAAGTAATATTCCTTGCTGAAAACTGATTATTTCTCCCAGAATTTTCTTAAGCTCCATTATAGCAGTTTTAGATAGAATATAAATACATACCAGTGTATATTTATTAAATCATCTTCGTTTTTTACCAAGTGGTTGTTAGTGGCTTACTTCATAATAAGATGGTCTACATCTACAGAATCTTTTGTTGGTTCATGTAGGAACTGTGGAGCAGGCTCTTGGTTTTCTGCATCGTGCAGTATGTAGTTTACAAGTTTATCAAGGGAGGTTACCATGTTATGAAAATAAATCTGTTGGAGCAAGGAACTGTAGCACATTATAAGCTATTAATGTGAATTAGACACTTTTACAGTTAGATTATATTATACAAGCCTTAATATAATGAAACCTTGCCTGTGATATAAATAGGACCTGTTGGAAAGATAGGCATGTATCCTAGGGACTACTCCGTCAATGGAACAGGCTCCCCATCCATGTGAAGCAGAGTTCCTCCCTAACCCATTTTAAGTGCAACTTGAACAATTGGATGGGAAACTGGAAATTCATCCCTGGTTTGACATCTATGTCTCTAATGGACATAGGCAACCTGTAAATGGTTCAACTCCCAGGCCCATCATTACACTTATCAAGGGTATCAGAACTTGTCAGACATTTGAGATGCATGACTAGGCTTAAAAAGGCCCTTGTGGTCGTTAGCCTAGTAAACACATATGAACCTATGAACCTATGCAAGTCATTGACTATACAAAGTAGTAAGTAAAGGCCCAAGCTGTTTCATGGCACTAAGATAGATAATGTTGGTATTAGAGAATATATGAAAGAATTACAGCTTCTCTGTCTTTTGTGTAAGACCAAAAGAAAATGAAGCAGGCACTAACATGTGAGTGCTGTTGCTTTAAAACACCTAACATGCACAAAATAAAAAAGAAAGAAATGCAAAACCATTTAAGCTCACCAAACTAATAGCCACTATAGTAGATATACTTTACTGCTTCTTAACATATTGCCCATCCAGATATCGTATCTGCATAAACTAGATGACAGTTAGCCACCACAGTCATGTCAACTCTGCTCCAGTTAGCAATGATTATTTTCAGCTCTATATCCTTCCTGATAACTGTCTCATGTATTTTAAACCAAGAGTTAAAGATCATAAGAGGTAAGGTTTAAATAACTTTGGGGGGTTCTTGCAGAAGTATTGTGAATATGGAGCGGTATTATAGAAAATGGATTACGGCGATTTTTTCAGAATTAGAGATTTGGATGTCTATAATCTTTAGGGTTACGTTACATTTTGTTGGTCAGCATTGTAACTTACAGCCCTGTCCCACTACAACTGGAAAGTATAAAGAATAACGCCCCTAGATGAAGCAGTTATTCACTTCAATTACACCTTCCTAAAAATTCTAAATGAGTTAGCACCAGTTAGGACAAGAAGGGTAAAATGTAATACAGCACCACGGCTGATAAAAGAGCCCAAACAGCTCACACTGCAAAAAAATAAAGCATGGAAAGAGTGGTATAACAATACCACAAGATGGCTCCCAAAATTTTAGATATGTTAAATGTGACAAGGAATCATACTACAGTATTGTCAAAATAACCAGCACGAAAACAACTCTAAGCTATTTTGGTCCTCTCTAAATAAGCTATTACACCCTGATCATACCACTGCACCCTGTCCTTCTACTTCAAACAACAAAGAGACCATTGCTACTCAATTCAACACTCATTTAACCACTGAGTTAATCAATGACCACCTCACTTCACCCCTCCAACTTCCATCTGTTCTCAAAAGCAGCACACTGTCTTTTAGTTTTCAGCTCATCCAACATCAACCATAAACAAATTACTAGCCACGTTAAAAACTACAACTTTAGCGACTAATAGCCTTCTCACTAAGTTCCTCAAAACTGGTACAGAAGCACTAGCCTTCTCTGTCTCCATTCCAATCAACTGGCAAAAAACTGAAAACCATATCCCATCTACCTGGAAAAAAATCCATTATTATACCCCTTCACAAAGGAGGTACTTTGACATAGTTAACAAACTATAGACCTATTTATATCCTATCACCACTCTCTAAAATCCTTGAGAAATATATTCACTCTCAGCTTATGAAACATATAACCAACCACAACTTCCTCTCCAACACCCAGCACAGTTTCAGGCCCAACCACAGTACTACTACTACTACCCTTCTCAACTTCACCAACACAGTAAACCAATACAGAAATGGAGGTAACCTTGTTTCTCTAGTTTTCATTGACTTGTCTAAAGCATTTGACACAGTTTCCCACCAAAAGCTCCTCCCTGAACTTTCAACATTATGGCTCACTTACTCCTCCCTTTCCTGGTTTCGCAGTTATTTTTGCAATCGTCACCAAGAAACTGAATGGCAACACAAAGTTTTAGCATTTTCAACCAGTCTCTGTTGGTGTTCCCCAAGGGTCAATGCTCGGCCCCCCCTTCTATTTAATATTTTCATAAATAAATATACTGCTAAAACACTTGCCAGTCTTGTACAATATGCTGACGATTCAACCCTTATATGCTCTGCCTCATCCATAAAAAAATACAGGAAATCACTCAAAAATCATTCCCTGACATTGAAATATGGCTAAAAAATTCTAACTTGCTGCTTAATGCCAAAAAAAAAAAAAACAAACGTATGCTATTTACTCCAAACACACATTTTATATTACTTCAAGTATTAACACAAAAATAGAAACCATAAGCCAAACTTAACTACTTAGAGTCATAATAGATGACAACCTCAAATTTGATCACTACATACTTCATTCCATCAAGAAAACTCATCAAAAACCTAGATCCCTCTAAAGGGCTAAACACAACCTGACAGATCAAACAAGGATTACTTTAGCAGCAGCATACCGCCTTCCTTCTCTAGTGTATGCTTCCCCTATTCTTACAAACATCAACACTATGTATAAAACTAAACTAGCATCATGCTGCTACAAAATAGCTAACTTTGCAACCAAACACACCACTGCCTTGCATTAAAACAATTAAACAGGCTTGAACTTCCAAACCAGTTGACATATTCACAACTAATCATTGGCCACAACCTATTGTACTCCCCAGACAAATGCCAAGCATTACAAAATACTCTGCTGTACTATTCACCCACTAGACCCTTTCGCTCTAGCAATAAACTTTTACTGTGTATGAATAAGACATGCAGCACTGCTAGAGACTCTCTCTACTCTTATTATGTGTCAAAACTCTAGAATGAAATCCCCACACAGTTAAAACAGACAGAAAACTTAAATAGTTTTGAAACTTTGCTAAACAGCACCTCCGCCAAAGATGGCTCTGTTCTTCCTGCTCTAGCTTTACCTACATTGCTTTTCAACTCTTACAGCCACTTTGCTTCCAATCTTTTAGTAGCTTATCGTTCCTCATCATACCTTTCTTCCTTCTCTCACACTCTACCACTAACATTCCTTAGTTCATTTATCTTCCTTCACATTTCCATAACTTCTCCTTTCACATCTCTCATCATTTTTCTGATGTTACACTCTACTTGCCTGTTTGTAAATTATTACTAAACTCAACAACACTCCAGTTTGATTTCTCCCTGCAGCCATCATGCTATAAATACATTAATTATTATTGTTACTGTATATTATTTCTGTATTTAATAATTAGCCAATTTATGTTAATTTCTCATTTTTTTCTGTTAAAATGTTATGTTCACGTAAGAAATATTGAAAAATATTTAAAAATCATGTAAATTACCTCATTTATAGATGCTTTTACCTTGCAATTATAAATGTACATCATGTCTAATTTAAATGGGTTTTGCCTAGTTAACTTTTCCTGGTCAGCAAAGACAAATAAATAAAATAAATAAAAGACTATAGATATATGTGTGTGTGTGTGTGTGTGTGTGTGTGTGTGTGTGTGTGTGTGTGTGTGTGTGTGTGTGTGTGCGTGTGTGTGTGTGTGCGTGTATGTATATATATAACACTGAAAGCTCAAAACACTAAACTCAAAACACTGAAATTCAAAACTCTGAAAACAAATATCATACATATACTGGGTTTAAACAACATAACTCATAGCACTTTCCACCAAGTGTCTATATTAGAACATCGAAGTGTCAGAACTTCGAATGTTCTAATATTGAACCCAATTCAGCGAACGCTGACAACATTGAACATTCAGAACAGTGAATTTTTTCCTATGGAAAAAATTCGTTGTTCCGAAACATACACACAACACAAGCACACCAAACAAACAGCAATCAGCACACATACACCTAAAATCTTACAAATAACCCTACACTAAACTGTACATACACCACTAACTATCCACTTACCTTAACCCAAACCCTAAACCTAAGGTTAGTCTCTATCGCACAGTCACCTCACCCGCGCCCTAACCCTAACTCACCTACCCCGCCCTAACCCTCATGTCCACACAATCGCACACTTACCTGACCCGTGCCCTAACCCTAACTCACCTAACCCGCCCTAACCCTCACATCCACACAATCACACACTTACCTAAACCAGACCCGTAATTTTCCACCACAGCGCTGAAAATAGCAAAGCAACAAAAATGGGCAACCAAATTCTTTCCCTGGGAAAAAATTAGGTTTTCTGCAGCTTCGCTATTTTCAGCGATCGCTGAATAGGGTTCGATATTAGAACATTCGATGTTCTGAAACATCAATGTTCTAATATAGACCCCTCCACACCCCCAGCTACTTATATATATGAACTCCAAGATTGCACTTCACTACACTAAGTGCAATCTTTGAGTTGATATATTTAAGTAGCTAGGGGTGTTGGGGGTGCAGGGAGGCTTGCCCCCCATCTTACACTTGGTGGAAAGTGCTATGATTTATGTTGTTTAAACTCAGTATATGTATGATATGTGTTTTCAGTGTTTTGAGTTTCAGTGTTTTGAGTTTTCAGTGTTTTGGTCTTCTATATTATGAAGTTTTCTCATTTTCAGTGTTATGAAGTGAATATATATATATATATATATATATATATATATATATATATATATATATATATATCATTGTACTATGTATGATAAAACACAATGTTGAAAGTAAAATAGTAGTATTAAGAAGTTCAAACGTGCATAATATTGAGCACCCAAAATATCTAACCCACAAAAGATCATGAAAGGAAAGCTTCTAGATCGTCACCCTAACCCCCTTAACTCTGAATAGTGTTATGGGAATTTTTTTTTAACTCATTCACTCCAATGGAGCTCAGGAAGTTTACACTGTAACTTCCAATCGGAGGAGCCTAAACTTTTTGACAAAGTCAAATTATGTCCTCACATTTCAAACAAATGTTCATATCTCTGGAACCACAGGGATTGTGAGAGAAGTAGCAATGGCAAACTCTTCAGCACAAACTATTGTTATACTGATAGCATTCTTTAGATTCTAGGTCTTAAACCAAATTTTATAAGTCACAGTAAACACAATCCCCAGGATTCACGAAGCCTCCGTGTAAGAGTTATAACTCTTACACGGAGGCTGCAGTTAAACGGAGTGATGTCAGCATGCTCTGCATATTCATGAGAGCATGCTGAATCACACCTAAGTCGAACACGGTCCATGTAAGACAGTAGGGGGCGTGTCCGTAGGCTGAGCCCTGCAAGCAGACACGCCCCCAGAAGTGTAAAAGTGCCCAAAGTAGACACCCACAACAGAGTCCACGGAAATGTGAATAAACACAACACAACACATGCCCCTACAGACTATTAAACATAAAACAATCTAAATGAACATGTCATATTTTTTTTAAATTGTAAAGATGTTTAACCGTGAGTGCGCTTGTTTGCGCGGGCGTGCCCGTAGTGCAGCTACTGTTAGCAGTCAATGGGAAAGCATATAAGAACTAAATATGCAAAATAAGCCAGGAAGCAATAGCGTAGCGGTAGAGATGCCGGCTGCAGAGCAGGCATTCATGGTTCGAGCCCCCACAACACAAATTTTTTTTTTTGCAAAATAAGCAGGAAACAAGTCCCTGACACATATGTACACATAAAACCAGAATATATGTAAAATGCAATGAAATATCCCATTTATATTGAATAAATGTGAGCTAAGAAATGAATATAAACTGCCAGATGTGCCCATAGCTGAGCTACAGTACAACAGAGTGAGTGTATGTGCCCGTAGATAAGCATTGGTCCAACTGGTGCAAACTGAGTGCCCGTAGCTGAGCAGTGGTTTACCATGCTAAATATATGTGCCCCTAACTGAGCTGAGTGGAATATGTGCTGATAGCCAAATGAGGCTTAAACCAGCTTACCCGTTTGCGGAGCTGCGCACCGCATAAACAAGCTAACCGACTGGCAACGTTGAACAAGCCATATCAAAACTGCCTTTACACAGACACACCCATCAACATGTCTAGACAGTCATGAAAATAAAAAGCAGTGGCTAGGTTCGAAACCAGGATACTATACACCATAGTCAAGGTACAGAACCACTAAGCCATGACAGCAGTACGTAGAAATGCAATAATAGCTAATATATAGGAATGAATACAAACTACAGCATGACAATGCAGGTTTACTGAAGTTGATACAATTCCAAAATGGCCAATCACAGATATGTGTGGGAAAAACGGACTATATAAGCCCCATAGGCGGGAATACACAGCATAAACGATTGTAGAACAGACCTGCAGGCAGAATGTCAGGTGTAGGAGAGGGTAGTCGCTTTCGAGCACAGAGGTGGGGTGTTGAGGAGTCCAGGTACATGGCCTGGCTCCTAGTCCACAACCATGAGGCCCAACTCATGCAGGGCCAGGTCCTCTGGGGAGTGTACAGGGCTGAGGCGTGGGACCAGTTGGCTCATGAACTCACCAGTGCCACAGGAATTCCAAGGACAGGTGAGCAGGTCCGTCACCACCATGCAGACCTGAAGAGACGCAAGCAAGACCAACTGAACCTTTGGATCCAGTAGGCCCGGCAATCACCCAACGCCCCACCACTGAGTAAGTAACAATTAATTATGTATGTAGAAAGTTAAACTACCTGAAATCATGGAGATGTGTATTCCAATATTACTTCATTTATATTGCAGCTGCAGGTGTCCGTTCTGCGAACCGCAGAGCCTATGCCGATAGGCTGGTGCGGTTGCGCCACCAGGCAGGTCAGTAATCCACTACTAGTAACTGTAAAGATATATAAATGTATGACAGTCAGCAAAAGAGTGCAGTGTAGCCAGGAAGGAATTAAATCTGCAAGTAACAGTGTGAAAGTTTATGCAAGTATTGCCTGATTACAACAGTTCCCAGCCTGTAAGTGTAAACTAAACATGACACTGTCCAACATATATTTTGAAATAAAACTGCCCTGCCTGTAAGAAAATAGTACACAACCTGCAGCAGCATGTAAAGTATAGCTGCAGAAGAGGATGAAATCACATGTGTGAAATATATCCCTGTGGAAATACTGAAACATGACAGAAGTGAGACTGCTGGAAAGAACTGTAATAACTACTGTTAAAACATGTCAATAAAGCCTAGAAGTACCAGTCTGAATAGTACCATGAAAGCAAGTGAGAGAGTGTGAGAAAGTGTCAGGAATACAGCAATACAGTAGTAATAACCCCTGAATAAACTATACTGCAGTTAGGACAGAATTAAATGCATGTGAGACTCAGAACCAAACAGCAAAATCTGTTCAAAGTGTTGCTGCATGTGGAATGTGTACACCAAAATCTAGATATGTTGCTCCCAGTCTGAAATACGCACATAGGATGATTGTCTGATATACCAAACATCCACACTTGTCTACAAGTATATAAAGCAAAGGTAACAGGATGATGTATCTGAACAAAGCTCGATATGAATGTGTATGAACAGCAATAAAATGTATATTGATGTTGCAGTAACAGTCCCATCTGCAAGGTTAAGTAGTTAACATATAGGACACTGTAGTTAGAACAGTAGTGTGTATATAACTGTAGCTATTAGAAATGTACAGCATATGTATTTGTATTCGAAGGTGTTAATATTACTTTATTTACCCCACCCTCTAACCACCTATAACCCATTCCACGTGAAAATGGTATGTGCAATCACAATTACCACCCCTGGACGTCTGTCCTGTTGGGTCATATATATTTGCATGTCTGTTGATGCATCTGCCCTGTTCATACATCCACACCTGATGGCCTGTTGCCATCAATCAACCCTGCATGTTGTTGGACTGTGTATTACTGTTCAAATTATGCATGTGTTATGCACGCTGTTCAATGGTGTGAATATCTGGGTGTTTGGTTAATGGGAATACTAATGCATGCTGTTACAACTAATTGTGAATGGTATTATATGTCACTAACCCAAACTGTCATGACATAATGCAAAACATAGAACGACAGGGAAGGTGGGTTCCAGCGGACCCACCTCTCCCACCTCAGCTGGCGAGTGCACCTGGCACTAGTGCCGAGTCCGGACCCTCCTCCGGTGGCCCTGTGCCACCTGTGGGTGGAAGCTCTGCAGGGGATGGGGCTCGACCCCCTCTGCAAGTGTGGCCGGAGGAGATCCACCACTCACCCTCTGTAGCGTCCGGACTGTGGTGCGTAGGGAGATTCGGGACTCTGTCCTCGAGCCCCTACGCCAGCTCGAGGCACGGGTGGCGCAACTAACGGGCATGCCCATTGCCCCGCCTACACAGCCCCCAGCACAGCCCCTTCCTGGGCAGTGAAGGAACAGTGGCAACTGCCTATGGGTGGGGATATCAGTTCCACTGTTGCCATCTGTGGGCTCATGGGCTCTGGATATCCAAACCTTCGTCCCCGTCAATTGTGTAACCCCCCCACATGTGTCATACACTGCCCCTGTATGCATCTTGTTTGTCTTGTCTGTTAACCTACCCAACCTACCTCCCCAGCTGTACCGACTACCTTCACCTGACATACCACTCTCACCTGAAAAAATAAAAAAAGGGCACTCTGTACCCACAAAAAAATTACGCCCCATACATAGCTGCCCATTCCGCACACATGTCTACTGGACATGGAACCTATCAATTTCAGTATTATTGTTGTCCTGACACCTCTCTCAGGGGTGGAAGGTTTCAAATGTCACACCAAATTACATACATATGCACAGCTGTTGCTGCTGAAGAAATGGGCAGCTATGGGCCTTACCTACATCCCTCCTGCACATCCCAAGCTTGTTTCCCTACTGTCTTACCCTCTTTGTGACCCCTTTTTCACCACTTTCCTGTCTCCCCATTTTCTTTTCTTTCAAGGAAAATAGCGGTGTGCAAGAGTAAGCACATTTAAGTGGTTGTAATCAGGTGTGCTTGTGCGTGGAGCTAAGCGCGAGTGCGCATGCGTGAGCTCCACGCAAACCAGCGCTAACCCAGTTACAACTGCTTAAAAGTGCCTTAGGCACTTTGATTGACAGGTCCTGTACTCAGTTCAAAAGAAAAATAAAATCCCACTGTGAGTCCCAAACCCAGGACCTTGGCAACTATAGTCTGCATGACTTACCACTAAGCCATGACTCTTATATAAAAACATTGTGCTAAAGTAAATATATCATGTAACAGTAGGAATGAATGTAAAGGGAATATAGATGTGTAGTACACAAAGCATGACATTTAGAATCACAAACAAAACTGGTGGATTTCCATAATAGTAGTGTGTGAACAGAAACAGCCATGCTAGTTGGAAGCTAGTAGGTAATAATGTCACCATAGCACCTTGCAAGACACACACATACTCACAGCAGGATAAGCACTGCCCATACCCCACAACCTCTTACAGGAACACATCCGACCAAGTAATAAAATATGTGGAGCAAAGGCCCAAAACCAGGGACACATTACAAATAAAGTTACAACAAACGCAGACAGTTCAGAAAGTAACAGGGTCTACACCTTGTGGGATGTTTGGAAGGGTATGCAGTCTAGAACTTGAATGTTTGTCACCATATTCTGACTTGAGCCCAGACTGACTTGCCAGATAAAGGTGTGCATGAGATATTGACCAAATTATGAGGCAGAAATGTGGACAGCCTGCAAATATCTGTACACATGACGGGTCCAACACCACCATATTTGAATAGTTAAGAACCTAAACATAGCAACAGTGAATGTCTTACAGGGATGCCCCACAGACCCCATGTGAAATGTACAAACAGTAGGCAGAAAGGTGTAACACATGCAATGGTAACTATGGAGTCCGGAAAGTATTCACCACTCGCATGACAGAAAAAGTGTAGTAATACATATGCTCATGCTAACCCACAGTCACAACTGCAGCATACCAGACATTTTAATGGGTGTACCCCACTGATATGTACCATTCCATGAGGCACATAACATGATGAACCTGAAAGTCTCTGGGGCCTGCTCAGCAGCATACTCAAATACCCTAATAGATGTCAAGGCCCACACCATGGCCAGACCACACTGCATGCTGTAACACCCTAGCAGATATAGCAAGCATTCCAAGGTGTGAATGTACATGGAAAATAGGAAAGCTACAGCAGCACACTACAGTCAAGACACCTAGCAGGCATACAAGTAGTGACTGTAAAGGGCAACTATTGAAGCCTTAGCAACAGAGTGCAAGCAAAAGTGAAAGGAAAGCACACACACACACACACACACACACATTAACAATAGTAGTAGTTGTAGTTGTTAGTGTACATACACAGTTAGTACAGGAAACTGGAGAAATGAATGGAGGAATGTTAATCTACAACACACCTGGAAATATGAGAGAGATACCAACCTTTACACCCACAGAACATTGTCCACAGCATAACAGCATGGTCCCTGCCCTTAACATCTGAAAGGGCTACGCCTATCTCACACACCTTTTTATAGCACTGTTCTGAAATCACAGTGAGAACTGCAATCAGTACACAACTGGCTGCATGCAATTAGCAAATGCTGGCTAACAATTGGTGCAGAGGCCATCACATGGGCATATGCAGATACATACAAAAGTATGCTGTACTCCATGTCCACGCATGCAATACTTTCATTGCACCCTGAGAAGGACGTGAGAGACAGACAGAGACAGAGAGAGAGAGAGAGAGACAGAGAAAACTGCAATTAAGCAGACAGAAACGAATTGTTCAGCAACAGCTACCTGAAAGCTGACAACTGGGAAGTGGAGCAGCAGGACAGAGAACCAGACAGCAGCAGAAGCAGCTGTGACAAACACAGGTAATGTAAAGTAATACTATAAAGGTGTACATACTGTGAACCCTCCATATGTGTCATTGGTCTGTATCCATATGTATATGAAGATGTGTAAAGGGCAGGAGACATACAGCAACTATCAGTGAAGGCTGTACATACATTTGTATGTGAGAGCATCTATGTGCACATATCAATGTTGTTTGATTGTAGGTTGTAGTGCCATGTACAAATTAGGTTACACAGCTATGTATGTTTAGCAGTATGTCAGTGTGTGTATACAGTATGGTAGACAAATATGTTGATATACCTGTCTAACATATGGATATGTATGTATGTCAACATATGTATGTGTATATATATATATATATATATATATATATATATATATATATATATATATATATATATGATATGCATATATGTATACATACATAGAGAGAGAGAGATGTAGGAATACATAGACAGATGTCGATAGAATATTGTACCAACATATCTATGTAATGCACACATGCCGATAAAGATATATGTAGATACATATACATAGACAGACTGATCTGACTACCTACAGGTATGATTGTATATGATGACCTGCAACACAGCCTGTCCCACCCCTCTCTGTCACTCACACCCCCTCTGTGCCCCCCCTCCACATCTATAGCAATATATGTACATCAATATATATATATATATATATGTGTGTGTATATGTATACGGACATAATATATATATCTATATACATATAGATATATCTATAGATATATATATATATACATATAGATATATCTATATACATATATATATATATATATATATATATATATATAGAGAGAGAGAGAGATGTATATAAAGTCTGAGTGAGGCACATGTGTACAGATGTATTGCAACAGGTGCCTGGTGACAAAGGCATGGAGTGAACACCAGTGTCAAATCCGGAGTATCATACCACATTCCAGATCACCTACACCAGTAACCACCAGATATGTGACTGGCCGCCCACCACTGCATGTGTCAGGGCTGAGCAGGGTCAGAAATGTGTACAATAGTGGCCCCAATGATAGTCACAGTGGCACACTATCCCTGGAATACCTGCACATGGTATGTGTCCGCAGACATGGTGAGTCAGGTATGGACATGTAGGTCGGTGTACCCCCCACACCACATAATGGATGCCATGGTATGGACCTCACATGACAGCAACAGATATGGAGAAGGACACAGTGACATGTACAACACTGTGACAACGCACTCAAACACATTACCAATGCACAGTGACTGACAACACCACAGAGTACACATATGCTACCCACATAGAGGTTACCACTCCCAGATTTACATATGGAGGTCACACCCATGACGGATGTCCAACAACCATAGTAACACCTCCCACCATCCACAACCTAAATGTCTGCTGTGTGTCGTCCGTGCCACTGCAATAGTGTGCACATGTGGAGGTAAGAGTTCCTACTCACAGATAAGACACACCCTGCAATAAACCCCCAGAGTGAGGAGGTGCTTCTGACCTGAATCGGTGTTCTGACTGCTGGTGTTTGGTAGTATGTCGTATGGAGTCTGCCAGGTACTGTTGCACAGTTGCTGGCCGAGCACTGATACCTGGCCATCTACATGTGTATCCACCAATAGACAGACAGATGCTACATATGTGAGATATGTTGTTTCATAACAGTCGAGTAGCATGTGTGGTATGTGTGCCAAAGTCTGCTGACATATATTGCTGATACCAGGTTATTTTCTTTCTCAGGTACATGGCCCACCCACGGAACCCCTCCTACTCCACAGCTGAGGATGAGGAGATACACCAGAGCCTGGTGCGGGACTATGCAATACTCTTTTCCTGCACCAGCCAGAATCAGCAGGAGAGGGCTGCACTGTGGCAAGACCTTGTCCGTCGGGTAAATGATATAGGCACGCATAATAGGACATATGAGCAGGTACGACATCACTGCAGTGATTTAATCAGACATGTCCATCAGCGTGCGTCAGATATCCACAGGCAACAGGTCGCCACAGGTGGTGGGGTGGCTACACATCCCCCACTCACCAGACTGGAGGGACTACTCCTGAGTGTAGTGGCTCCAGTCCACCAGCAACAACAACAGCAGCAGACATGCATCATGATGGAGGCTGGAGCCACACAGCAGCAAGACAGTGAACGTGCAGGAATGTGAATGTCATATGTGTAGTTGACTGTTGTGTACACTGGTAGTTAATGCATGTGTGAGGTGTGTCCTTGGTTTGTAGCTGTCACCATAGTATTTAATGTGCAAGTGTGATATCCTCAATATTAGCTGCTGACCTGTGAAAGGCGACTGTTGTACTCCTGACCTGTATCATACTCAGTAACAATGGCACAGTTGTGCCCACTGACATTAGTTTCTTCATGTCTGCAGGACCCTCTGGTATAACTGCAATGCAGCCTATCCATGCTGGTGAGTGTGTATTAACAATTCCTGTAATAGTGTTGATAGTAATAGTACTATTTGGCTCACTTAGTAGTGCTCTTTGTATGCATGTAGGTGTGTCTGTGTCTGTGTGTTGATATCACGCATACTGAGTACTGTACAATTGTGTGAAACTGTGTGCATGTGTGCATGTGTGCATGTGTGCATGTGTGCACCTGTGCAGGTGTGCATGTGTGCATGTGTGCATGTGTGCATGTGTGCATGTGTGCACCTGTGCAGGTGTGCAGGTGTGCATGTGTGCATGTGTGCATGTGTGCACCTGTGCAGGTGTGCACCTGTGCAGGTGTGCACCTGCATGTGTGCACGCACGTGTGCATGTGTGCATGTGCATGTGTGCATGTGTGCACCTGTGCAGGTGTGCATGTGTGCATGTGTGCACGTGTGCATGTGTGCACCTGTGCATGTGTCCATGTGTGCATGTGTGCATGTGTGCACCTGTGCATGTGTGCAGGTGAGCATGTGTGCACCTGTGCTTGTGTGCATCGCTGGTAATGTGTAGACATTGTAAACTGTGTTTCCTGTTTCCTTCCCACAGGTTCTGTTGCTGCTCTGGTGTCATGTAGCAGGGAATCTGAGTCAGGTGCCTTGGGTACTGATAATGATGACATTGGTGTAATGGCACAGGAAGGTATGCCAGGGTCCGCCATTGGTCAGCCGATTGACAGTACACAGCTGTCGACCCCATCAATGCGCACAGTTATCCTGCCAATACACCCCTTTTCACCACTGTCCCTAGGTGATGGACAGCATACAGTGGGCATTGACCAGGGTAATGTGGTATCTGTGGCACATGCCTCCCCACACAGCAGCCATGGGCATGGCCCAGAGATGGTACCACACAGACAGATGTCCAGGGGTTCTCGTGGGAGCATCCATGGGCGTACTGCCCGTCAGATGTGCCCACAGAGGTCTTACAACCTCAGGTATGTTTCAGACTGTCATGCAGGCACAGTCACGTATGGAACGGTACACCAGACAGGGTCTGAGGGAGCTGGCAGCATGTCGCACAGCCATGACTGACAGTATGCGTGACATTGCGGCTGCCATCCGTGATTTCACTGATGTCATAGACAGACGTTGTGGGGACATATTAGACCGGTTCCACAACTACATGTCCATGAGCCAGGGTGATGGTGGGCGGTTGAGGCGTGGCGTATGCCAGCAACAGCAGCAGCTGGCAGTCGGCGTGGATGACAACAGGGCGTCACTCCCCATAGTGCCAGCAGCAGCCCCAGCAATGCTGGGTCTGTGCTGTCATCAGACCGCCCCAGGAGACCACGTGCACGTGGCTCTGGCCAGGCCCGACAGGGATCTGTGTCCAGTCAACGAACACCTGCTTCTGATGACAGTACCCAGTCTGGGTTGGTACCGGATACGGTCCATAGCACCCCTGCAAGGCACAGGTACCGTGTCCGTGGCCAGAGACACTGATCTGTATGACCTGGCAGGTACAGTCTGTGGCTGTCCACAAACACCAGTATATTGCAGCCATGAGGTGGAACTGTGTGCATCCATACACACATGCAAACTGACAACACCTAGGGCTACCGCATACACGCACACACTGCATCAACATTGCCCCACCTTCTACTGCTGTCCCTCACCAACACACATACACATACATGTCAATTGGTGGTATGGGTGGCTGACTCAGGCATACCAAGTTCACACCCTGTGCATATGATGAAACTGTGCCACCTCCTGCAATCTGTAACAACTGTGCAGGTACAGGTTAACATGTTGCTGATGCACAGGGTGACCACATAGATGTGTAGTAATAGTATCATGTTGTTAACAGTACTGTGTGCTGAATTAATTGTGGGTATATCACAGCATGCCTGATGCAGTAAGTGTGTGGTTGTCATGTCCTGTTGTCTACACCCATGGTAAGTACCATAGTGTATCATCTGCACATGTTGGCATACTGGTGGTAATGATGTCAACAGAAGGCTACATACATAGGTAGCACAGGGGATAGGGTAATGAATGTAGTAATACACAATGATGGACATGTAAATTGCAAGTGGCATGTTGCCCACACTAGACTCTGCAATGCAGATGTTTGAGGATGTTGATATGTGTGCAGTACTACACGACTGGTACGGGACACACAGGAGCACCCTAGCACTGCATGCTCACATCTCATACCATGCTAGACAGCCCCAACACACATAACTAACTGTCACAGGAGGGAAGAGTCCCCATATATGTCAGGGATACTGTGGTGGCAGGCCAGGGAGCATACATCCTACTAAGTATGGAACCACTGAGTGAAGGCTCAGTGTCTGTTATTTGACATGTGTATTACTGCAGGTATGAGCACATGGGTTTCTATCCAGTTATTGTACATCCTGACAGTACATGCATGTTCTGTACACTTGTGTGCACTGAGACTGGACCCTAGCCATCTGACCCATGTATTTCCATGTACATGTGCATAGTGCCTGCATATTTGCAGTGTTACCTACTGGAACTGGTACAGCTTGTTTGTTGTACAATGGACTACATGGAGCCCTGTTTACTGTATCTTTGTTTGCATGCATGTTTGCTTGCAATTACCCTGGAATACTGATCACACCTGCAATGCATAGTTATAGAGCTTCTGTGGACTCCTAGTGCCATCTGCATAGCCTACTATATGTATGTCCATGTCCCACTTGACAGGTTGTCACTGTTTGTCCTGTTCACATGTACATTGCCTGTGACACAGTGCATATGACCTGCCTGGCATGTGTCCACGTGAGCAGTCATATATGCTACTGCTAACTAATCACAGGCACTATACCTTCACACATTCATCTTCTGTTGAACTACCTGCTTTGCTAGGGACAGCCTGCACCTGTCATCCCTGGCCTTTCAGATATTGGCAAAGGCTCTTGCTACCCCATAGTGCCTATGTTAGGCAGGGCTCAAATGACAAACCCACCTTCATAGGTATCACAAGGGATAAGACACTAAGAGCAATGCTACCCAATGCCAGATGTCTAAACCTCCAGATGCATGCACCCAAAACACTCCTTGGCATGGAAAACATTGATATCTGTGCAGTAACAGATGCCTGGTTCAGGGCTACTGAGAGCACACCAGCACTACCGTGTGTAACCCGGTTGATTTCTTTGATACAGTCACCAAGGCCATTGCCGAGGGGAAGGTGGTTCACACAGCCTATCTGGACCTTACAAACGCCTTCGCAACAATACCCCACTTGGGCATTCTAGGGAAGCTCACCAGCTTAAATATAAGCCCCTATGTCACTAGATGGATTGCACAGTGGCTCAAGAACAGAACCCACATGGTTAGCATTGCTGGAGCCATGCCAGACCCCATAACAGTTACGGGTTGTGTCCCACAAGGCTCAGTCCTGGGACCCTCTTGTTTGGTATATATTTATTGGAGGTACAGGCCAACACGGATGGACTGTGGCTGTCCAAATATGCAGATGACTGCAAATTGGCCACCATAATCGACTCTCCAGCTGACACAAGCATCTTCCAAAGGGGCATCATAGCAACAGACAACTTGTGCCAGAGCCATGGCCGTCTGCTGAACAGTGTTTAGAAGGGGAATGTGCATCCTGTAGTCTGTTCACCTAGTTGCCAAAAGGGACATTGTCCTCACACACACTAACCCCCCTCAGCCAAAAACACACACTTGCCAATTGCAGGATTCAAACCCCTATCTGACTGTTATGACACTTGAGACGGACGCATTAGCGGAGAACGCTATTTGCATTACTGGGGGTTTTCTCTTCCCCTGCTATACTTATAGAGTGCTGACATCATCAGTGTTTAGAAAAGGGAATGGGCATCCTGTAGTCTGTTCACCTAGTTGCCAAAAGGGACATTTCCCTCACACACTAACCCCCCTCAGACAAACACAGACACTTACCATTCACAGGATTCAAACCCCTACCTAACTAGGTTATGACACTTGAGATGTACGCATTAGCAGAGCACGCTATTCGCATTACTGGGAGGTTTCTTTTCTCCTGCTGTACTTATAGGGTGCTGACATCGTCGGTGTTTAGAAAGGGAATGTGCATCCTGTAGTGTCTTATCCTATTTGCCAAAAGGGACATTTCTCTCACACACACTAACCCCCCTCAGACAAACACACACATTTGCCATTCGCAGGATTCAAATCCCTACCTAACTATGTTATGACACTTGAGACGGACGCATTAGCAGAGCGTGCTATTCGCATTACGGGGAGGTTTCTTTTCTCCTGCTGTACTTATAGGGTGCTGACATCATCGGTGTTTCAAAAGGGATTGTGCATCCTGTAGTATCTTATCCTATTTGCCAAAAGGGACATTTCCCTCACACACACACCCAGAGCATTTGCAGGATTTGAAACCCCTACCTAACTATGTTATGACACTTGAGACGGACGCATTAGCGGAGCGCGCTATTCGGATTACTGGGAAGTTTCTTTTCTCCTGCTGTACTTATAGGGTGCTGACATCATCTGTGTTTAGAAAGGGGAATGTGCATCCTGTGGGGAGGCAGACACCAAGCACACTATGGCTAAGCCGTCATTCCCTAGGGCAAACAGCCTAGTGTTGACCTCTACACAATTATGTTTAATTGTCAAATGCACATTATTTGTTGCTGATAGACTGTTTGCATATCTTTATTGCCATAGCATTCCCTGTTTGTATGAACAACTTCTGCATCTGTGGAAGATGTTTGCATATGGGAGGGATCCACTATATCACGTATGTCTCTGTAGTCATTTAACTGTGTGCACTGGGCAGACTGCTGTAATGTGGTTGGTTCCTGGCATAACACATAACAATACCAGATATGTGTGTCCAACTGCTAAACCGAGATTTGGCCTAAGTGTGTGAGCATGCCCAGTTCAGCCTTCCCATGGCATGTTGTCAAAGTGTGTGAGCATGCCCAGTGTGAGCATTCCATATGTTGGACTCTGCAGCCCACCACATTTGTGGATGTGTGTGAACTTCAACAACTATCACCCGTTTATGGTTGTGGGTTGTATGGCATGTTGTGTAGTTACTGTACAACTGCTTTGTGTGTGAACACAACAGGATTATACTGTGCCTGCAGTGTTTGCATGGGATACTTTGCATACAGTTGTCAACATCCTTTCACACTGACCTAACACTGTAGTACTGTATAGTGTACTGGTAGTACTTTGACTGTGGTGGACAGTATCCTGGGCTTTACTGCTATCACTGCTTTACATTTCGATAGTGGGCACAACAGCCTGGTTGGGGCCAGTTGTGTACATCTGACCATGTTGCATTCTGTTCAGATATGAACTACTTACACCAGGCTTGTCCAACATTGTTAGTGTATTCCACAACATAGGTGTACAATTGCAAACACTAGTGATGTGCCCTAGTCCATGTCTAATGCAAGTTGGAGAGTGTGTTTGTCCTTCAACACACATTGTAAGAGGAGTTTGCCATGACATATGTCATGGTTAGTATACTGTGCCTCTGTCTACCTGTGACATGACAGTGATACCCAGGATAAACCTACCATCTCCCGTCCACCCATCAGGATTCCTATTGAGGAAGATTGATAAGTGACTCTATGGGTAGCCTGTGCTGAGGGTTCACTCATGGGTGGGAGTGGCTTCTGTGTTATGGATCACACAGTACAGCTTGTCCTATGTAAGTCAGTGCTGGGGTTCAGGTCTCTCATGTGCATAGCTCACTGCCATTCAGATTGTACAAGGTGCAGCATGTTTATTGATGCCAGCAACACAGGCAACACATGGCATCTGTGCAGGCTGTTTGATACTCCTGATGAGGTACTGTTGGGGACTTTACAGTTGATGGAGGTGTCTGCTGAGGTACATCCCACAGGGGCTATTGTAGTCAATTGCACCACTGATGCAGGATGACTGCAGAGCCACAATGACCTCCCCTTATGTAGATCTGACAGCCTTCATGATTAGGTGGGTATATGGTATGTTTCTGTAAACACTACAGCACATGTTTGTCCAATGCAGGATATCTATCACCCTGTGTCCCCAGGTCTCTCATTACATGTTAACTACATAATGGGTTAACACCTATGTGGTAATTGGTGGGCACTTACTGTATATCCACGGGGGTTGACTATACACGTTTCTGCACTTAGCTTGCTGACATGGCTATGGCACCAGTTGTCTGTTTCTATGTGGCCCTTTTGTGGGATGCATGTGTCAGCTGGTGGATCATATGTGGTGAGCAGTTTGTAGTCCTCTGCAAGAATGTTAGGACACAGTCTTTCCATGTTTGCCTGTACCTATGGGACATATATACCAGACGAGGGAGATACCAGGACAAAGCCTTGTGGGATGCCAGTTATATCTGGTTTGTAGTCTGACATGGCTGAAGCATGTCTGACCATGTCTGTTCTGTCCTTGGTCTGGTTTGCAACCCCTCTACTGACATGTGGGTTTATATTTAAGCTGGTGAGCCTATCTATACTGAACATGTAGGGTATTGTATAGAAGCCTTTGCAAGGTCCAGATACACTGTGTGGAGCACATTGCCCTCATCAATGACCTTAATGACTGTTTCAATTGAGTCAAACATGGTTAGGGGCAGGATCTGCACTTGAGAAAGCCACACTGGGTTGGGTCCAGTGTCAGTAGGTCCCCAACATCCTTATGTCTGTGGTACATGCTGATCCTTTCCATAGCTGTGCAAACTGAGCTTCTCAGGATTCTGGGGTAGTACTGTTCAGTATCCATTCAGGCAACACCTTTGTTGAGAAGGACCACTGTTGTTGTACACTGCTCTTTGGGTACATATTCTGTGGTAAGGCTGACATTGAGCAGTAGTGTGGTTTGGCATTCCATTCATCTTAGAGTCTAAGCCCAGGACACCATCTCATACCATTGCTGCTGTGTGTTTTGCTTTGGAGATGTTGTCTGTTACCTCAGCATCTGCAATGTCAGGGGGCCAGCAGTCTGCTGGGATAGATATTCTGCATTCGTGGGGGTGGGGGGGTTTGCACTGCACCTGTCAGGATGTATGTTGGCAATATGTGTGTGTGTTTGTGGTATTTGTGTGATTTAGGGCATATCTGTGAATTCCCAACATGGCTCCTACCATCAGTTGTGTAAGCCTTGGGATTATCCTTAGTGTCCTGTACAATTTGTATCTACATAGGTTCATAGGTTCATACTAGGCTATCCACCATGGGCATTTGTTAGCCTAGCCAGAGTGTGTGTGGCTTTTGAGACCCCTTGCTATGTGGATATCATGGCCATTTATGATTTGCTTTGCTGTGCCTCTGTCTGGACATGACACAGTGAAGACCCCCACTGTAACTCTACAATCATCCATCCACTTGGCAAGATTCCTGTTGAACAGTGTCAGTGAGGGGCTCTGCCTAACATGGAGTGGGATTCTGGTCCAGGGTGTGGGGAGCCTCTGGATTATGTATCTGTCCCACCGGCACATCCTATTTCATTATTTGTTGAGGTTGACATCTCTCACTCTCGCAGCTCCAATGGATATGTGTTTTCTGAGGTGGAGCATGTCCATTACTCCTATGTTGGGCATGGCCTCCTACAACAGGCATGCAATGCCTCTGTGTGGGCAGTATGTGACTGGATTCAGCTGGGGTGTCTACAGCCAGGCAGCATATGACATATATTTGAGACACTTTATCCTCTTGGTGAGGTACCTTTGAGGTCTTTCTAACTGCTGCAGGTGTCAGGTAAGGTAGATCCCATATGAGGCATTGTACTAGATTATGGGTGTGATTAGAGAAAAGTATAGGGGCACAGTGACCTCTGTTGCCGTAGATGTGACTCCTTTCCTGATACGGTGTCAAATGTAGACAGTCTTCCTAGCCACATTGGCAATATGGGTGTCACATAACAGGTTACTGTCCACTTGTGTCCCTAGGTCCCTGGTTACTCCTATGTGGTAATTCGTGGTACCTTGTTTGGTATTTGGTGGGACATTCATACTGTCCAGTGTCTTCAGGACGGTTGGGGGTTATTGTGTGTGAGAGTGCGGTCTGTAGCATGCTACAGACTGCACAGCAGTCTTGCCTACAGTTAGTTGCACATGGGTGAACTCCACTGCCTTGTGCATTGTCAGTTACCTGGACGTATGGGTGTCTGTGCTGCCTATGGATACTCACCCTCCTTTTATGTTTTGTTCCAGGTTTTGGGGCCATGACACATGGTACGTGGTATAACCTGGTACTGCTGGTGTGCTGTCAGGAGCCTTGCAGCAGGTTTCTGTCACTGCACAGACATCGATGTTCTCTATTCTGGGATGGCCTCGAGCATGCATATTGGGGTGTACACATCTGGCATTGGTCAGCATTTCCCTTATGTTTCTTCCCACTTATGTTTTCTAGGGTAGTGGGTCAGTCTTTTCAGCCTTGCCTACAAAAGGCTCTATGGAGGTGGCAAAGGCCTTATCCAATATTCAGACGCCCAGGGGTAACAGGTGCAGGCCATCCCAAGGACAGCTGCGTGGCTTGTCAAGCATGACATCCCAAGCAGACAGGCATTGGATCCCCTTGGAATGACACCAGTAAGTGTGCTACTTGCTATGACTGATCATTCCGTGTTTGTACTGTGGCATTATTCTTGGTAAGGGTAGGATGCTGCGAACGGTGAGTGTCATACCGGCCTGGACTACATAATCGGATAGCTCATCTGTGTCTCTTTACATGTAGTCTAGGGCAGTACATCTCAGGTCATTCACACCAGCATGGACTATGACTGCATAATATTTCTACTTGCTTTGGAGTGACCTACATATTTCTGTTATGTGGCATATTGTGGCAGCCTACAGGCAGCTTACTGTACCCTTTCCCTTGTTCAGTCTGGTGCGGGATAGCAGTGTGTCTGACTATGGAGTCACCTATTACAACTGTATCAGGCATGTTGTTTCTCCTTCTGGCCTGTGACTGTTTGGCACACCAGCTTTGTGTGCTATGTGTTGCATGTGCTATGTTTGGAGGCTGTTTCATTGGGTGTCTGCTTTAGAGGCCTCTGTTGGTGTGCTGTGTTTGTGATTTCTGCCTCCGGGAATGTATTTCTGTGTTTATGTGTTTGGTTTGCAGTTGTGATAGGTCTATGTGGGTATGTGTTTGTGGTGTGTGTGGTTACCTTCTCCTACTGACTTGTTTTGGGAGTACTGAGTTGAGGGAGCTCAGCCTCCAGTTTGGATGGATGGTTGCATCTCTCACATATATTTGTATTTCTTGGGTGGAGTTGGGGGTTGTCTGTGTACTTGGGGCAGGTGTAACATTGCCTCAGGATTCACAGATTCCACTTGTTGTGGCTGGCCTTAGTGGATTGCATGTGTGGACAGATTTTATTGCCATACTACTGATCAGTAATTACTTCATTGTTCATGTTTGCTCTATCATGTAGTAGCTTCCTCATTCTCTTGCATGTTTTGGTTATGGCTGGTGTCCACCATGCCAGATTTAGGCACTGTGTCTTGTTTTAATTTAGGACTGCATAATCCAAGCATTCCTGGCAGTGTTCATGGAATGGCTGTATTACAGGTTCTGAGGTGTGGCCCATATTTTGCACCTGCACGGGACCTTTAATGGATTCCACATCAGTTTGGAGGTGTACAAATATTGCTTAGCACATGTTTTCCACTGTGGTTTTCCGGCCAAGGACTGTGGTCAGGATTTGTATATCCAGTGTGATTACTATATGGTCTGGTTTTACCAGTGAGCAATACACTTCTCATCTTGACATCCCGCACTCCATGTTGCTGATTATCACATCCAGTATGCTTACCCCTCTTGTGGGGGTGGTACATTGTTCCTGGGCCTTTGGTTTGTGGATTCGATGAACTTTTGTCCTACACTGTTGCAGCTGGTATAATGCTCCCAGTCTATATGTCTGGGTATTTGCAGTCGCCCAATATAATGTGGTTTGGAGGACTTGATATATTCATGTATTCCAGCATAGGCCGGATGCAGTTCCTGGTGTTGGGCCAGTAGTCTGTAGCAGGCTATAAACTGGGGGGCAGTTTTAGCCACTGTTACTTGAGCATGGCTAGTCCATGCTGCTTTTTGTGGTGGTACCAACATGGGGGTGTGGTTATCCTTGACAATTCTTGCTAGTCACCCTCCTTTTGTAGCTTGTTCCAAGTTTTGAGGCTGTAGAGCACAGTATGAGGTGTAACCTGGTAGTGTTAGGGTGCTGTTGTGAGCCTTGCCTCAGTTTTCTGTTACAGCACAGTTATCAACATTCTCCATACTGGGTGAGTTTAGACTGCATGCATCTTGCTGTTTCAACTTATCCCTTATCTTATTCTTATCCCTTCTGGTACCTATGGAGATACGTTTGTGTTTTGAGCCTTACCTATTCAGGGCACACTGTGCATGACAACAGCCTTTGCCAGTATCCATACGGCCTGCACTGATAGGTGCACGCCAGTCCTAGCAGGTGGTGCATCATGTCATGCTCAGCATGTCATCCCAGACTGGCACACATTGGGTCCCCTTTGAGTAACTGCGATACTTCAGTCAATTGTTGCACTTGATCATCTCGTTGTCATGTTGTGGCATGCTGCTTGTTGAGGGTAGGATGTTAGTCAGGGTCCTCAGGTGTGCATATGGTACTTGGTGTTACATTACTTAACACATAGCATTCATGCCTCAGGTGGTGCTGCAGGGCTGCCTCTGTCGGATGCGCATATTACACTTCCCTGTACATGTTTGAGAGCAGGTTGTGTCACGTTAGGCATCCCTGTTACTATATGAATGAGTCAGAGAGGGGTATCATTCCCAAGGTTCCTACTGAGCCAATGTATGTGCTATGCGTTGCCTCTTTGCCAAGGCCAGGGCATACTGGGCACGCCTCCTTCTGTCTACTGGGGCAGGCTCAGGTTGTTCCTCCTCCGAGTCATGCTGTGCCTGTGGTAGCCTTGGCAATGGTGGGGGGCTGTTTGGCCCAGCCCTATGCTGGTCCTGCTGCAGCTGTTTTCGCAAGATCATATTAGGTAGCATAGCACATACCATGACAATTTGGGTACATGTAGTTGGTGTGTACTGCAAGGCTCCACCAGATGTGTCCAGACACCGGAACCGTGACTTGAGCAGCCCAAACACATGCTCTATTACATTACGTGTTTGTGCGTGTGCCTCATTATGGCATTCCTGTTCAGGTGTGTGTGCGTTTCTGATGGGTGTCATCAGCCACGGCTCCAGTGCATACCCTGCATCCCCCACTAGGTGTCCGTATGGATGTCCCCATTGGCAAATGTCTGGTACAGCTGCGTCAAATGCCAGATGTGGGAATCGTGGTAGCTCCCAGGACAGCCAGCACACACATTCATTATTATGCCCTGGGCATCACACACAACCTGGCAGTTGATGGAGGGGAAGCCCTTGCGGTTGATGTATGCCCTACCCCGCTCACCGGCTGGTGCTTTGATGCGTATGTGCGTGCAGTCTATTGCACCCACTACCTCAGGGTATTCCGCTATTTGCTGGAAGAGACGATGTTGCTGGCCAATACCTCACGGGCATTGGGGAAGTATACATGATCACCGACATGTGCTGACATGGCATCCAGGAACTGGTGCAGTACCCTGGAAGCTGATGCCTGTGATATCCCCATCATATCGCCAGTTGGTCTCTGGAAGGTACCTGTTGCTAGTATTCTTAGGCCAACACATACCTTGGTTTCCACTGGGATGGGTTCCGCTCTGTTGGTTCTGTGTGTGAGGCGTGGCCTGCACAGCTCCACTATTTGCTGCAGGAGGTCTCTGTCCACTCTATAGCGCTCTACTATCTCCAGCTCATGTAACCCGTGGTAGGTGACCCTGGGCCTGTACACTCTTCTCCGCCTCCTCACTGTGGGTTGTCTGGCACCATCTGCATTGTCACCACCCTCAGCAAGTCGCCTATGTCTCATTATGACAGCTATGGCAGCCCCTAACATTTCTGCTCTGAGTTCAGCTTTTCAGTTTTCACTTCTGATAACTTAACTCCTGTCTTGCAGTGTCTCTTGAGAGAAACATTCTGCACTGCTGTTTGCAGAGTTTTAAGTGCTGGGCTGGCCTAGTATTCTGCCTGTGTAATTGCCTGCATCTAATTGTTTTCACCTGCTAGCTCCAGCAGTATTCCCTGCTAACTTCCTACTACATCTGTTGCTTCCTTTTCCTTTCTGTTTCCTCAGGGTGGAGCCGTGTGCAAACCAGCAGAAACACGCCACAGTGGCTTACACGCGCACACATACTTACACAGTTCAGAATCTGCTTATTTGGTTTTAAACGCTGCACGCCCACACAGTGTTAAACATCTCCCAACACGCCCCACATGCTGAGTCTGCCTTACACGCACACACTGCCTTACCGCGCACACTGCCTTACTGCGCTGTGGCGCACACGCAAGATACACGTCCAGCAAGAAACTTTGGTGTAGGCAACAGTGTACACCTTCCATTTCTTGACTTTCTCATGTTTACTTAGTGGCACACCTCTTTCCTTGATATCTGTCTGACATCTGTCATGTAACTCTAACCTCCAATGAACTGCATCTCTTTCTACCATTCCCCTGTGATGTCACCTATCTCCTACTCTGTTCCTCCCTGTATGTAACTCTTACACTACTCAGAATGTGCTCATTTGCTATGTGACAGTGGAATTCAGTATCCTTACACTCATTTGCATCAGATTGCCTACTAATGCTTAGTTACATCTCTTAGACTCAGCTTCCCCTTAGCAACCACTACACGGTGGCCATGTTGGTTTTGCTCTGCTGGTCCCTCCATTGACATTCCATGTATTGCATAAAACCTACATTTGTGGGTTTAAAACCTTCTTTTATAGTTCTATGCAGCGCAGCCCGCTTTCGGGCTGCGCTTGTTTAAACATCGGCAATCACCGAAAAAGAAATTTATATTTTAATATATTTGCATGGTCACCTTGCCAATGGCCACATATTTGGCCATTGGCATGCTGCCTATCACATATGCACCCTTTATTTGGAGCTGACATGGCTCCATTGCGTGTTGAGAAACGCACTCAGTTGTCAACTGAGTACATTTCTGCAGCTAAACGGCTCTTACACGAGCTGTTTTGGGCTTCTGGATCGCTAATCAGCCTCATTTGCATGCTATTCGCTGCAAGTGAGTTGATTAGCTTATCCACGCCCACTCCGTGTAAGAGCCGTTTTAGCTTGACTCTTACACGGACTTTGGGCTGTTCCTGGATCGCGAAGGTTGCATGGAGTCTTACACTACTCTTAGACTCCGTGCAAGCCTTCGTGAATCTAGCCCAATAACTATTACATTTGTAATATTTAGTTAACAACTTACAATATCTCAACAACCACTCAAGTTATACACATACTGTTAGCAGGATTTATTCATCTAAATGAGAGCTTTCATATGAGGCTAAGGGGTTCTGTCTGTGTTGCTTGGTTGTTGAGATATTTAGAATAATGTGAAAATTCTGTCTATATAAATTAATATTATAAAAACAACAGTTAATATCTATTTACCTGCACTAGACAGAGGTCAAATATCAATGCATTTGAGTTTGCTATTGTGTAAGCTTTAAGATGAAATATTTTAAAACCTTGTACATATCATGGTTTTGGAATTATTGATGCAAATATGAACAAGAAATATTTGATACCTAGAGGCGTCAGTAGGAGTTAACTGCAGATGCAGCTGGAAGCGTCACTCGGATGTAAGGTGTAGGGTTAGTGCCGGGGAAAGGGACAACTTAGTAATGGGTTCTAACCCTCCCCCAACCCTGCCCTTTCTCCAACTCTAATCCTATATCTTATTAAAAAAAAAAACCCTTCCCATAACACTGCCACTACACAACACAAACTTGGACAAACAAACACACACACCACCAACATTACATCTAGCTCCCTTACATAACCCTAACCCTTCTTCTTCTTTCTGCTTTTAGGGGTCGCCACAGCGGATCACCTGTCTGCTCACGATTGGCAGTGGAGTTTTTATGGTGTTGAGTTGCCAGCCCGGCACCCAACCTTCCACAGAAGGCACACACGCACACACTCACACCTAGGGCCAATTTAGAGTGTCCAATCCACCTACAGCATGTCTTAGGGATGTGGGAGTAAACCTGAGCACCCGGAGAAAACCCAGGCGACCACATGGAGGACATGCAGACTCCACACAGAAGGCACCCTAGCCGAGAATCGAACCGAAGAACCTCTTGCTATGAGGTGGCAACGCTAACTGCTGCACCACTGTGGCCGCCCACATAACCCTAACCCTGAAATACTAAAATACATACACTTGCACACAAACATAGAAAAGCTATCCCTGACCCTAACCCTAACACTCAAATACATGCATAAACACTCTCACTCTTTCCAAACCCCACGTAACGTCTCGGTGAAACATACTTTTGACATTTTGGATGTTCGAATGCCAGGTATATGTGTGTGTGTGTGTGTGTGTGTGTGTGTGTGTGTGTGTGTGTGTGTGTGTGTGTGTGTGTGTGTGTGTGTGTGTGTGTGTGTCTGTGTGTGTGTGTGTGTGTGTGTGTGTGTGTGTGTGTGTGTATATATATATATATATATATACATATATATATATATATATATATATATATTTATATATGTGTGTGAGTGTGTGTGTGTGTGTGTGTGTGTGTGTGTGTGTGTGTATATATATATATATATATACATATATATATATATATATATATATATATATATATATATATATATATATATATATGGTATGCACGCATTTGGTCGGCCAGTGGATGGCCGACCGGAAAATGTTCAAAAGCAGTGCGGTGACTTCGCATAATTGCAAATGCAATTATGTCGAAACGTAAAAATCCCCGCCTTTTTGACCCATAGTAGTGCTTGTTTAGGTAGTAGAGTGGTCGGGAATGTTGAATTCAGAGTTTTTTATGACATTTGACCGTTCAACACCTAGAAATTCAATATTCCGGTTGGGACAAACTGACGTTCGGCATTTGGTCGCATGACCAAATGCATGTATTCCACATAACGGAGGGTTTGGAGGGATAGAGCAACTACTGCTTTGAACATCTACTGTTATGGTAGGTTTACTCACACAACTGTACTATGTTCATGATTATACATTATATATGTATGATTATTGACCACTGCTGCAGTAGCCTTAGCTATATGGGTAGATTAGAAAAGTATGTACAGAGGAGCAAGTTGCCGCTTCTAGAATACTTCCAGAATTCAACCCTTTTCAAAAAGCCATTGATGAAGCCAAGGCCCTGATAGAGTGGGCCTTGACCCTGCCTGGAATAATTTTGTTATGTTGAGAGAAAGGAAAGGTAATAGCCTGAGATAACCATTTGGAAACAGTCTGTTTTTGACACAGATTGACCTTTCTTCTTACCTTCACAAGAAATAAACAACTGATCCAAAGATCTGAAAGATTTTGTTCTGTCCAGATAGTACTTGAGTTTTTGTGGACACCCTAGGCATGGAATATCCTTTGTCCTTCATTTTAACAGGGAGATGGATAATCTGGCTTAAAGTAAACTCATATACAACTGCAGGCATAAAAGAAGAATTAATTCTCAAGAAAACTCTCTTTCTTTGGAAAATATGATAGGGTTGATTCACCATAAGAGCATGCAACTCAGATATTCTTCTTACAGAGTTCAGAGCAATCAGGAAAATGGTCTTCTATGTTAAGAATCTCAAGTCAGCAAAGTTTGCTGGTTCAAATGGAGCATGTGTTAGCTTCTCTAACACAAAATTAAGATCCCAAGGAGGAATCGTTTTTTTCTCAAGTTTCTTTTCCCAGTATTTGTTCTAGCTAGTCTTACATTTGCTATATCCATCTGCCATATTAATGTTTTTCAGTGCACAGTTATATGTTAGTTTCTTTTAACCTTGTATTTTTTCTTGTTGTTGTATTTACTGTGTATAACTTCCTGTTTCTTATTTACTTTGTGCAACTTTATTACGTATTTATAAGTTGTAAAACACTATAATACTTTGTTAGCTATTATGTTTTCACTTATGGAGCTTTTCTCCCCAGGTCTCCGCTGAAAATGGGCTTTCAGCCCAGTCGGACATTTACCCAGTAACAAATGTAAATAGATAATAAATAAATAAATAAATAAATAAATAAAACCCCATTCAAAAACATTTAGACATGATAATGCCTGGAAAGACGAGGATCCATGGCAGACATGATGAGATGGCCATTAAATGCACATTGATAGAGGAGTAAGAAAGGCCAAAAGAGGGTAACTCACGCAAATATTGTAAAACCAGAAAAAAATATCCCTGAATGGGTCCTGGTTATGTTGCTGGCAGTGACTAAAAAACCTTTTCCATTTGATAATGTATGAATTTCTAGTAGCAGACATTCTTGCCTCTATCGGTACATGCTGCATGTCCTCAGTAAACAAATGCTAAAGGAAATTAAAACTCTATCATCCTCACAGTTGGTTGAATTTGATTGGGGTCTTGGTGTATCAAATATGCCTGTTCTTGTAGGAGTAGATCCATTCTATGAGGAAGTTTGTGGTAATTGCCAGTGGCAATTTCTAAAAGAAGAGAGAATCACTGTTGCCTGGGCCAGAAGGGAGTCACCACAGTGATTTTGGGGGATTCCTTCTGAATCTTCAGAAATACCCTAGATATCAGTAGAAAGAGTGGAAAAGTATTTGAGAACATTCCTGTCTAAGGAAAGGAAAAGGCATCTGTCTTCCAGGGCTTCTTGCATAGAGTCCTGGAGCAGAATTTTGCCAGCTGATTGTTCAGAGAGGAGGCAAAGAGGCTTGCTTGAGAAACCTCCCACAGATGGATCAAATCTTGGAAGACCTCATGATCAAGCTTCCATTTGTAAGTGTATACCCTTTTCCTGCTCAGCTTGTCTGCCACACAGTTTTGCTCTGATGTGATGTAGGATGCCTGTAGAGTGAGATTGTGCTGTGAAGCTATATCCTAAGCTAACATGAGTAGTCTGTAATGGGGGTAAGACCTGGATCCCCACTGCTTGTTGAAATACAAAGCAGCTGTCATATTGTGTGTAACAGCTTGAAGAGGTCCAAGGGACCAAAGATAATTCAGATAGTTGAGTGCCATGATTAGAGCAAAAACCTCATTTATATTTATGTTTTACATCTGTCCTTTGTGTTCCAAATACCTAGAATTTTATCCCTCCTGAAACTGCTCCCCAAGTAAAGTCTGAGGTGTCTGTAGTGACAGACTGCTTTGGAGCAGGAGAGGAGAAGGGGAGACCTGGATTTAGGGAGATTTGCTGACTCCAACTGATTTCTGTCCTGATAACCCCAATAACTGGAATTTGAAAAGATAATGGCTGTTTGTGTTGGGGCAAAGGAGACTTCAGATTCCACTGTATCTTTCTCATGTAGAGTCTTAC
Source organism: Protopterus annectens (assembly GCF_019279795.1). NCBI lineage: Eukaryota > Metazoa > Chordata > Ceratodontiformes > Protopteridae > Protopterus > Protopterus annectens. The sequence continues at coordinate 920,269,901 of NC_056747.1, forward strand.
TAGGTGTATAATGAGAATCATAGTTGCCACAAGACCCAAATGTCTGAGAGGAAAACCCTAGAAATAGATGTAGGTATAGCTCTATTTTTTCATGTGGAAGAAAAGCTCTTTGAACTTAGGTGTCTAGCAGACACCTCAGGAACACAATCCTGTGTGATGAAGTAAAAACGACTTTTGAATTTTCTTTTAGAATCACAGCTTGTATAAGATATCTCTCATTTAAGTGACAGATTCCTGACACTTTGAAACAAAAACTCTGCAAAGATAAGCAAGTTGTCTAAAAATGGAAAAAAATGTTAGTACTGTGTAGCCTGCAATGAGCTGTAACTGAAACTAGACACTCTGTGAACACTATTGATGCAAATGGATAGATCAAAGGGCAAGACAGAGAACTCATAATGTGATCCAAGCACACAAAACCTTAAGAAACACCTGAAGTCTGGATGAATGAGGATGTGATGATAAACATCTTTTAAACACAGTGTTACCAGGAAACTTAAATGAGGAAGAAGGGGTAACAAGTTGTATAGTGGCAGCATTTTGAACACTATCACAAATTGGTTTAGGAAAGAAAGATGCAAAACTGTTCTCCGAACATTTTCTTTCTTTGGAACCAAAAACATCCCTGAATAAAAACCCTTCCAATTCTGGGAAGGGGGAACTGACTCTATCATTTAAAGAGACAGCATGCATAGAAGGGCAAGAGAAATGGAGGATTGTGGTCTGGTGGGTGAGGAATTAACCCCCTGGAAAGGAGAAATTTCCTTTTATTGCCATCTGTAACATTGATGAATGATCTTCGGAACCCATTTGTCTGAAACCATCTGTTCCAAAGACAGAAGTGGAGTCAGACTTTCTGGAAAGGAAACTGGCCTGCCAGGTTTGAAAGGGGGACAAGGTCCCTTAAATAGTCATTCTGGATTGTTGGACTGTCCTTGTTTTTTTGGAAGGGTTCCTGTATTCCTTTTGGAACCCCTTGCCATTTCTCCTAAACTTCTGTTTACCAGCATTTTGCTAAGATTGTTTATTTTCTTTCTTGCTTAAACTGGATGAGGGGTTCTAAAATCCCAAAGAAAATTTGGAAAAGGATGGCTGAAGGATCTTAGAAAGTCCCATTAGCAGCTTACTCCTCTCATCACACTTTTTGATAACCTTTGCAACAGAGGGACCAAAAACTAAATCCCTATCCAAAACAGAATTTAAAATCTCATTTTCACATCATCTGAAAGGTTCTGAGAAAGCAGCTGGGCAAACTTCCTTAAAACAATACTAGTGGCCATAGCCCTGGAAGAAGTACCAAGAGAGTTATACAGACACTTTAAACAATGAGTTTTATACAGACACTTTAAACAATGAGTTGAGATTTGCAAAAATGGTAGATATTAAATGATTTAAAGTAGATTTTTCCTCATAAGACAAAACTTAATTAGAACCAATTTTAACAATGAGCCTGTTCGAAATTCTGAAAAATCAAAGTTACAGACGCTTACACTTTTTCCCATACTTAGTTATTTTCCTACCTTTGTCAGAAAGTGTAGGATTGGAATTAACTAAATGTTCAGCAGAAGTAGTATTAACTAAAGCTATAGCTGCTGGGTCAGGTTTGGGATGAGCTTCAACAACTGAGGAACTTTATACAATCTATCTGAGCTTTTAAGGGAAGCAGGCTGACTGTCAGGAACATTGCAGGGAGTGACAGACACATCCTCCAAAGCTGATAGCACTGGAGTAATAGATGAAGGTTCTGGAAATTCCGTCTGTAACAGCTCATAGTATTTTCTAACAGCCGAGAAACCGCATTATTTTCCCATTAAAAACATTAGCACATTCTTGAAATAGTCTAAGAGAAAGTAAAAGACCCACAGGAAGCATCAGAAACTGAACTTTCTTCTGTGTCTGTATCAGAAATCTGAGGAGAAAACCCTACAACTCCCCCTTCATCTTCCTGTCCAGATTCAGAATCTTGAACCTCTTCAGGAAAAGAAGCACCCTCTTTCTTCTATCAGAAACCACCTTATAAGAAGGATCAATAGCCTGAATTAGACTCTAAGCCAGATCTACTGAACTACTTCGGTCTAGAGAAATTTGAGGAGGAACAGATAACGGTTTAGTGTTCGATTTCTTTTTGAAAGGAAAATGGGGCAAACAGTGTTGTTAATGGAAACAGCAGCTTCCCCAGGGATGGGTACAATATTCTGATTAAACAGGGTAGCCTTCCTAATTCCATCTCCCAAGACAGAAAATAGTCTCTTCTTTGGCTACTGAGGGGACACCAACAGCTGACTAACTCTCAGCCCATAGTGGCTGCAGGCACTAGACCAGATGGATCCGGGGTAAAAGATGATTGGTCTGAGGAACCAACTTTGGTCACAGCAGTCACCCCCATGTGCCTGAGGCAATTTGCTATCCTGCTATGGTGAGAAAGGTTGCCAGCTTAACTTTTTCTTTTTGTGGCTGGAAGAAGGAGCAGGCATGGAACCTGTAGTTATTTTTCCTTGGTCAAGCCAAAAATGGTGCTTCTTTCCTGAGGAAGACACTCAGCAAAAGCCAGTAAAATTTAAGGTTGTTAAAAGTAACTTTTTCCTAAAAAAGCACAGTAAAAAGCATTTTAATACACTTTTCTATCCCAAAAAGTAAATTAATTACATTTCAGCACAGAAAACATGTTTTAACTACTTTTAACTAATTTTAAACTGACATTGAAAAGTGCCCCCATTTAAAATACAGTTAAGTCTCAAGACACTTTATTAAAACACTAACTACTAGATTAAAAACAACTTCCCTAAGCAGGAAAGTACAGTAAAACAATCTTTTTTTTAAATGTGGAAGGGTTTTCTCCAAAAGGACTGTATCTGTCCAGCAAAGTGTTTAGCATTCACTCAGTAGCTCACTCCTTGCTTTTTGTTACAGTCCACTTTTGCCCCAATAAACATTGTATTCCAGCCTTCCCTTACCTGTGCTCTCTTATTTCCTTACTACTAAACTTCCAATTCCCCTGATTGCTCCTGTTGGCTTCCTCCTCTCTCAGCTCTTCCCACACCATTTGCCCTGCGGGCTCACTCCGGTCCCCTACCATGCCCCCAATTCTCACCTGCCCCCAGCACATCTACATTTATAGCTCTCTAACCACTCCCACATAAACCCCACCTATCAGACTAAGTCCCTCGCTCCCTCCGCACCCTTTCACTATCCTGGGTATATTGTCTTACACCCACCCACCGCCCACTGCTTGACCCTCCACCCTGCAACATCCCTGTCTATACATCCTCACACAATCCATTGTAATCTTCACCTCTCATATTTAGTAACCATCTCTCTTCCTACATATCCCTCTGCACTAACTCACATTCTATCACCTACCATGCAAACAAAAGCTGCCTATGCTCTACTACCATTATTTCAAAGCCTAATCCTCTTCTACCTACTCTACCTTACTAGTCTCCCACAGTTTCAGCACTCTCCTCCCTTTCACGCAACTGCAATTTACATTAAAAAAGACTCTCCCTCTACAACCCAAGTCTCCTCCCACCTCTACAAACATAATGAATCTTTTCTATTTCAAAGGAAGCTCTTCCTTACTCCTAGTAAACTACTTCCCATACCCACCAAGCTCAGCTCATTAGGTTCCAACATCTACACCTATGACCCATTAGAACATAGATACCTATCCATACTCTACTCAAAATTTGTCACCCTCCTCCTCTGTTCTGGAGACATAGACCCTAACCCAGGGCCTTCACACAACTCCACCTCCAAACCAAATTCACATAGCTGTCCCCTCCCCCACAAATCTCTTCTCTTTGCCACACTTAATGCCAGGAGCCTTTGTAATAAAATGCCTGCCTTTCATGCTTGGATCTCTCATACCAAACCAGATATTCTCTCTATCACAGAAACCTGGCTAAAACCACACATAAAAGATACCGAAATTATGCCGCCTAACTATAAACTTATAAAAAGTGACAGACCTCAAAAGAAAGGTGGAGGAGTAGCCTTACTCTTCTCCTCCTCCTTAACAGTAACACCGTATACTAAGCCCATACCCTCATTTGACACTGTTGAGCTAACCCTCACCCTTCTCAAAGTAAACAACAATAAAACTTTATGCATTGCCACCCTGTACATAACACCTGGTAACAATATCCCTATACTGGAAGATATTCTTGCCTGGTTCACCTCCAGCATAAACAATCAGACAATAATCCTATGCGATGTCAACATTAACTGGTCTTCCATTGACTCATCTACCCCTTCTCAAAACATCAACCTATATCAATTCACCCAGCTAACCAAAATCTCTACTAGACCAAATAAAGATTACACCACAGGTAGCATCCTTGACTGGATACTAGTCTCTCACCCAGACCAAATTTCTGATAGTGGTACTCTCCCTGACCCCTTTAGTGGCCATCTCCCTGCCTACATTCGCCATTCCCCTTCCACCCTCCTCCTTCAGCACAAACACATTGCCACCCGTAACATGCAAAACTTCAACCCCCTACTTTTCTCTAATGCCTTAAAACAGATAGACTGGAACCCTTTAATGTCCCTCCCTTTAGATGCCGCTGTCTCATTTTTCAATAGAATTTTCACTGATATACTTAACCACTTCGCCCCCTGTAGAACCAAAAGACTCAGATCCAAAACAGCCCCCTGGCTAACCAATGCACAAAACTACTTATGCATCGCCGAGCTAAAACCTGGAAATACTATCAAAAATTCAAAACTCCCAACTCTCTTGCCGAATACAAGCAACTGCGAAATCAAGTAAAAAAACAAATAGCCACTGACCATAAATCCTACTACCTTAAACTTCAAAATAATCATAAAACCAACCCCAAAAAAATTTGGAATAGTATTGCAACAATACTATCCCCAGGTAAAAAAGAGAACCCTTGCCCTGACCCAGACGCAACTGACCTCCACCTAGCTACCCAATTCAACTCCTTTTTCATTGACTCCATAGGCAAACTCACTTCCTCTTTCCCTAACAATATCCCCCCCAACTTAACTGATACCGAAAATTCAACACCCAATAACCCTGAGTTCTCCCCATTTACTCTCAAATCCATTCCTACCCACACTATAAAAAGCTCCTACAAAAGTTAAAACCTTGCTCTAATGCCGCAGATGACATTCCATCCAACTTTCTCAAACTAGCTGCTGATGGCATAGCCCTTCCAATCAGCATCCTAATCAATTGCTCCATTCAGGAGTCCTACGTACCGCACCTCTGGAAAAAAGCCTTCATCATCCCCCTCCATAAAGTAGGCACAAACTGTTCAATCTCCAACTTTCACCCTATTGCTATCCTATCCCCTATCTCTAAGATACTCGAAAAATATATTCACCTCCACTATTACCCCACCTACTGGACAACCAACTATTAACTCCTACCCAACATGGGTTTAGACCAGGACATAGCACCACCACTGCCCTTCTTTCCTTCCTCATCAACTCTGCTCGCGACTCTGGGAACATAGTTTCTACCCTCCTCCTCGACTTACCCAAAGCTTTCAACACTGTCTTACATGAGCTTCTGCTTTCTAAACTCTCCCATCTTAATTTCTCCTCCTCTTCTATCAAATGGTTCACCAGCTATCTTTCAGCCAGGGAACAAGCTGTAAAATGGAACTACTGCACTTCCTCTTTCCTTCACACCCCAACAGGTGTACCCCAAGGCTCTATTTTGGGTCCTTTACTATTTAACATTTTCATCAATGATTTCCACTAAAAGATCCCCAATGCTAAACTGGTACAATATGCAGATGATTCCACTATCATCTGCTCTGCCAAAACTCTTCCCTTATTAATAAACCTTATTTACTGAGTCCTAGATGCTTGACAATCATCTAGCCCTAAATGCCTCCAAATCCAAAATAATGATTGTTACCCCTTTTAGGCATACTGCTGTTGACAAAGCATCCTTCTCTATACTCAACCTAAACAAAACATCTATTGAAATAGTTCGTCATACAAAACTTCTGGGCATCTTTATCAATGACCAGTTAAAGTTTGACATCCACCTACAAACCAATATTAAAAAAAAACTCATCAAAAACTTGGAATGCTTTATCGACACAGACACTACCTTTCTCTGTCTTCTAGACAACTCCTATCTACCACCTACCTCCTACCCTCCCTTTTGTATGGAGCTCCACTACTCACTAATCTCCAATCAACCCTAAAATCTAAACTTTCTTCATGCTATAATAACATTTCCAAGTTTGCCACAGGATCCAAATCCTCTACTCATCATTGTAACTCCCTCCATGCTCTAAATTGGTTGGAACTCCCAGGCTACCTAAATTTCATTCAACTAATAACAGCACACAAGCTGATTTTTAAACCTTCTAACTGTCCATCACTCTCCTCTTCTCTAAAACTTCACCAGCCACACAGAACACTTAGATTCACAAATCAGAGCCTGTTGGAACTTTACAAGCCTTTACACACACCAGGGCAACTTCTACTATCATTTTCCCTTGCTAGATTATGCAACTCTCTTCCCCCTCACATTAGAACTACCCAGAACCTCCCTTCCTTTAAAACCCTACTCCATTCTCACCTCTCCTCCCTCTGGGAATGCTTATATACCCATCCTACCTGATTCCTGATACCTATCCCTATTGTATCCTACTCACAATCTCTGCCACTGCTTCAATTCCTTTCTCTAAAATTCCTTTGTCTAAAAACATATGTTGTATTAAATGAACATGAATGTATTGCTTTTGTAAATATCTTATAAGTGATTGACTCAGCTCATATATTTCAATGTGTGTATAATTTTGTCTTGCTGTATATTGAACATTAAATTGCTGGTCTTATATGCTGTACTAATACATTGTATATTGTCTTTCTGTCTGGAGTTTTTCTCCTCAGGCCTCCATTGAAAACGGGCTACCTTGGCCCAATGGATTTTCCCAGTTAACAAACTGAAATAAATAAATAATAAATAAATAAAGGAACAGCACAAACTGACCGTCGATCCTCCAATGCCAGCAGACAAGATCTCTCTTTGGTGGCAGGAAGGGTCTGAAGGACTTGGTGCTCAAACCTATATTTTTAGGCAGCTCATCTCATGCTGCCTAATGATTTGAGCACATGGAAGGTACCCTGAAATGTTGGAAGCTGTCTGGCTGTTATATCCTTGGCAGGATATAACCCATATAGCTAAGGATACTGCAGCTGTGATCAATATGATGAACATCATACAAGTCCTTCATTTATTTGTGCAAGATGTTTCTTAAACTGTTCAGGCACTAATGAAATATTAAATGAAGGAGTTAGAAATCTGTGTCTATGTATATGCATACGAAATGTGTACAAATTAAGAGTTCTTGTTAAGCTTTTATTTGCCAAAATCCACTAGATGTATCAAGCACAGAATAATAGTTTATATTAGGCATGTTAGAAGATATACAGGAAGCACACTTACCTATGATGCTGGAAGAATCAAAGATTGTTAGTTCTAGTCCCACTCCAAGTGCTTGGTATTCATTTTTATTACTGACACTGTATTTCAATATACTGGTGGAGCAGCATTTCTTAGGTACCATCTTTTAGATGAGATGTTAAACTATTATGCCAGAATTGGTTAGGCTCAGGTGGATGTAAATGATTATACTGTATTCCTTTTAAAAAGTACCTTTTATAATTAAAATGTTTCCTATTATTTGTTTCATCTCATTCTTCAGTCTTTCAATGCATTTATTTATCTGTATTTGTTAACTGGAGTAGTGCACTTATTCATATGAAGCAATTTCAGCTTAGTCAGGAAAGCATTTAAACATAAGGAGAAAAAAGTAAGTAGAAAATGTTTTATTTTTCAAAATTCATAACAAAGCATGCGTACAGCAATTGAGTATCACACATTATATTATCCATTCAAACACAAAAAATTTAAAATAGTGTCAAAATTACAAATCTTGCATGTATACAGCAATTGTTTTCAGGAAGTATCACACAGTATATCAAAAGCTGAAACAAATATTACAAAGTATGTCAGTTTTGAAAACAGAAAATTTACAGCAATTGTTCAAGTAAGTAAGAACTGTATAAAAATAAGAGATGAAAATATGGATTGAAGGTTTTTCAATGTTTTGTTTCTCCTTATTTAAATAGTTTATTCCTATGACTATCAGCCAGGGAAGGTAATGTGAAGTGGTGTTAAGGAACCATAACATAAGTACTGCAGCCTGAAATTGGCTGTACTGAACTTGATTATCATGTGCTTTAACTGGGATTAGAACTGATAAGATTACAACTCTTTTAAGCATGGGTGTTTTGAGTCCTACTGTTTTCATCTGAAAGAAGAACAGCTGTTCTCTGTACAGTACAGGTTTGTTTTAGGTGTTTTTAGTACTGGACCTGAATTTATTTGATCCCTAAAGATGTAGGATATAATTCTTATTGTAAATTTGACTTCTAAGGGAGAGAAGGATTCGAAGATTAAAAGTTTAAATAACTGCAAACCTAGCAAGAGGTTCACTTTTAGTTTAACTGGTAGCCATTTTCTTTGACTGTTTGGCAGTGGTGATCACCTTGTGGAGAGTGGGGAGTTTGTTAGCAGTGGATGCAGTTAGGGACAAGCCTTATTCAAGTTCAGAAAAAATAGATTTTCTCTACATATTGCATCTCTTGCTGCAAAACAGAGAAAACTGGAAATTGTTATGGCCTGAAAAATACATAGTAACTTTTGCATCTTGTTTTGTCAATGTGGTTTTGAAAGTTAAGGTAATTATCTTGCCACATATCTAGGGATATGAAAGAGAGAGTTTTTAATTGTCTCATTTTGAAGTCCTGTAATGTGTCAGATTTTTGCAACTTTGAAGACATTGTGTTTGATTGCAAGTTACATGTAGTTGTCTTTGTGGCATGTAACACTAATTTGTTTATGTTAATCCATTCAATGACAGTGGAAATCTTTTTGTAGGTGGGGTTGTATTAAGAAAGTGATTGGGTGTGATCTGAATAGTTCCAGATTGTCGGCATTTAATGTAAGAGGTAGTTGTAACAGGTTATTGCAAAAGAGCTTGTCTTGAAACTAAGGGTATTCTAGAAAAGGTTCCTGCAGCCTCGCTGCGGTCACTGGAGGAAAGAGTAGGTAAACAGGCATGTGTGGATAGGTGTACTCTAATGTTGTTGATACTGTAAGAGGATTTTTGATGAAGATAATTAGTTTTAGTGGACTCTTTAGTGTCATTTTACTTTCAAAGTGATAGGAGAATGGCCACTAATGAGGTGCGAGTGAATGGCAGTGAATGCTATTTTACTGGGATGCCTAGTACTTAGAATATTAAGCTGAAAGTGTCATTCTGATTTGAGGCTGTACCACGTGAGGTAGTTTTTGAGCTGAAAGACACAACGATCTGCAATAGCTGCATGCCAGTCAGTGATGTCATTGGGAAATGGCCCTAGGAGGTTTAGAGTGATGTCATGCAGAATTATACGTTTTTGCACTTTGAAGCTTCAGAAATGATTGTATGAGTGGTATGAATTTAGAGACGGGGGAGAAGAAGGGAGATGGGCTACTGCTATGAGGACTGGGTTGATTTTTATTTAGGGAATATTGATTAGGAGGCAATTAGGGACAGAATCTGAGATGGAATTTGCTTGGGAGGTTGTTATTATGTTTAGATGCGACTCAAATAAATGTAATGTCTCTCTTACCTGTTTTTTTTTTTTTTTTTGTATAAAAATATAATTTTAGTCTTGAAATAAGTGATGGAAGTTGATGTTATTATCTTTAAACAAATATTCTGTAAAGTACACAATGTTCGGACAGTGGAAAGGAAATACAGAAAGTTGATATGCTTTATTTATGATACTTCCTGCCAGATAAAGTTCTAGTGCTCAAATTCCCTGAGATGTTAGAGTCAAATTTTAATCCAGTGTTAGTCACAAAGGAAGTGGAGTACAGCAGAAGTAAGAACAAAACTCCAAATTTAATTCCAAAAATGTGCACTTATAACATACGGATGAGTGCTTTCACCATTACAGCTTCTTCAGATCCTTGTATAAAAGTCACAGTAAACCTCCCCTTATATAAGCAGCTCAATTAGTCAATTAAAACAATTCAAACAATTAAAAGCAATACTGGAGAATTTAAAGAACTCTCCCATATATAAACATGTTAATGTAAAGTAAGACAAAAATATATAAAACTTGCATAGTGACCTAAAAACATATAAATAAACATTCTGATAAGTTAATATTGATAAAATACATAATCAAGAACATATACAAATAAATGATAGTTCATTTTATGTGCCTGCGTTGTCTCAGCTTAGGTTTTATAGAAGCTCTATCATTCAACCCATGCCCCCTATCAGCTTTCAAACGAATGATCCAGTCAGTCTCCTTAGATTCAGTAAGATTCATAGTATTACCACCCCTCTTATTCACAACAATTATCTCTAGGACCCGGAACAAGAAAGTATGATCATTGTCATTGGTGATTATATGCTTTGCTAAGGCATTGTGTAAAGTGCCCTTTCTCATGTGGTAAATATGCTCTCTGATTTTATCCCTTAACGGCCGGTTAGTTTTACCAACATAGAAACTCGGGCATGCCTGACAAGTAGCTAAATGCACCACATTAGGTGTCATACAATCTGCATCTGCCTTGATGGAGAAAATGGGTGTGTAAATCCGGGTGTATAAACACCTCACTGCTATCAATAAATGAACAGAAGTTGCAGTGACCACAGGGTTTAGTGTGACCAGTGTTCTTCATAATCCTATCATGCCTGGGGTGACAAAGCAATCGCTTTAGGTTGCTCTTATTCCGAAATAGGAAACTTGGTGTCTCCCCCACAATGCGTTTCAAGTCATCATCAACCAGGAGAATATCCCAATGTTTGCTAATAATTTCCTTTAACTGATATTGATCAGAAGTATACAGAGTAGAACATTTAATAGATCTATTTAACATATGATCTCCAACGGTTTGATCTTGGACCCTGGGTCCAAAGTATGGTGCACCTGAAGTGGTGCGTGACATGTATGCTTCCTCCATATATGGTATAATCTCATTATCCTTGTATCCCCGGGTCAGTAATCTATTTCTCAGATTGTCTAATTCTGAGATAAATCCCTGTTCAGTGGGGTTCAATCTCGAGGCTCTAATGGCCTGTCCTTTCATTATATTCTTAAAAACAAATTGTGGGTGCATACTAGACCTTAATAACAAGGGATTGCAGTAACATGCCTTGCGATAGACCCCCATATTTATCATATCATCTGTTAATCTCTCAATATATAGGTCTAAAAAAATCAATTCTATGTGTGGAATAGTTCATGGTAAAAGTAAGGAATGTAGTTAAATCATTCATAATGGATAGCATTGATTCCAGCTGTTCTGATGTTCCATTCCAAAGAACAAAAAGGTCATCAACAAACCTTCTGTAGAACACCACATGTTCACAGAAAAGTGCATTCTTAAATAAAACATGTTCCTCCCAATAAGCAAGGAACATGTTGGCGTAGTTATTTGCACATGGAGTGCCCATAGCTACGCCATCACTCTGTTTATAGATCTGGTCTTGGAACATGAATAAGTTATTCTCCAAGACCAGTTCTAGAAAATGAACTATGAGGTCTATCAATACTGCAGTGTAAGTACTGTGTGCTTTCAGATAATTTAACACATAATCAAGTCCTATATCATTAGGTATTACAGTAAATAGGGATTGAATGTCAAAAGTCACAAAAGTACAACTAGAGATTCTATCATGGTGTCCAATACAGTCATACAGATCAATCAAAAATTGCTTGGAATCCTTCAAGACTGTAACATTGTCATTCAATACACATCTCAGATATTTCTCCACAAAAACTGAAAGGTGTTCAGTTACCCAACCACGGCCGGAAACTATGGGTCTCATGGGTGGGTTCTTCATATTTTTGTGTACCTTGGGGAGACCTTGTATAATCGGTATAGTGGGTGTATAAATCATAAGGTATCCATATAGCTCCTTATTTATTAAATTACTTCTAAGAATGTCATAAAGCGTGTCATCAATATATCTGACTACAGAGTGAACCTGTTCCATGGAAGTAGGTTCATAGAACCTGTCCTGTAACATGGAGGACATAGCCTCCGTATAAAATGACATATCCAATACTACAACTTTCCCACCTTTATCAGCTGGTCTAATTATAATGGTAGGATCATTCTGCAATTTCCTCAGACACTGACGTTCCTGAAAGCTCAAGTTATCCCGCCTCTTCTGTTTTTGGGGTCCCCGTTGAGTATTATAGTAACTATACAATTCCTCCTCTGTTAACTTAAGGAATGCTTCAACTAATGGGTGGTGAGTTGGTACAAAATCACTTAAATTCTTAAAAGCAAACTTCCTGCTCTGTGCTGATTCTTTCTCAGAATCATTATAAATGAATCTAAGCATTACATTCCTACAAAAAAGTTTTAAGTCCACCATTGTATCAGTCAATTTGCTCTGGCTTTTAGGAATAAAATTCAAACCTTTGTTTAATAAACTGGTATCATCATCTGTTAGAGTAATGTGGGACAAATTATAAATTAACGCTTGTTGTTCCACATTCTCTTTAAAGTCTGATGGGGCAGAAACAGGTCTATTCTTAACCACATGTACTTCAGGATATAAGTTGTTTCTAGTACATGTACTGGGATGTATAATATGAATAACATCCACAGAGTCCTTGCAATTGTCTGTGGTAGTCCCAGCGACAGGTGGTATTTCTTCCAAAATACATGCATCATTACTGATGGTGACCCCCCCCCCCCCAGTACAAACCTGTTGTTAAACCTAAGAAAACTACTACTTTGACTGATTCCAGCAAGCTCTCAAGTTTGGATTTGACTTTTCTTCTGCCAGTGTGCATGGAGAAAGGTCCTCGCAGACCTCACTCCATGAGCAGGGGCAGACAGAAGAGGAAATTATCAGGGGATTTTATGCCCCATCAGACTTTAAAGAGAATGTGGAACAACAAGCGTTAATTTATAATTTGTCCCACATTACTCTAACAGATGATGATACCAGTTTATTAAACAAAGGTTTGAATTTTATTCAGAACAGCTGGAATCAATGCTATCCATTATGAATGATTTAACTACATTCCTTACTTTTACCATGAACTATTCCACACATAGAATTGATTTTTTACATCTATATATTGAGAGATTAACAGATGATATGATAAATACGGGGGTCTATCGCAAGGCATGTTACTGCAATTCCTTGTTATTAAGGTCTAGTATGCACCCACAATTTGTTTTTAAGAATATAATGAAAGGACAGGCCATTAGAGCCTTGAGATTGAACCCCACTGAACAGGGATTTATCTCAGAATTAGACAATCTGAGAAATAGATTACTGACCCGGGGATACAAGGATATTGAGATTATACCATATATGGAGGAAGCATACATGTCACGCACCACTTCAGGTGCACCATACTTTGGACCCAGGGTCCAAGATCAAACCGTTGGAGATCATATGTTAAATAGATCTATTAAATTTTCTACTCTGTATACTTCTGATCAATATCAGTTAAAGGAAATTATTAGCAAACATTGGGATATTCTCCTGGTTGATGATGACTTGAAACGCATTGTGGGGGAGACACCAAGTTTCCTATTTCGGAATAAGAGCAACCTAAAGCGATTGCTTTGTCACCCCAGACATGATAGGATTATGAAGAACACTGGTCACACTAAACCCTGCGGTCACTGCAACTTCTGTTCATTTATTAATAGCAGTGAGGTGTTTATACACCCGGATTTACACACCATTTTCTCCATCAAGGCAGATGCAGATTGTATGACACCTAATGTGGTGTATTTAGCTACTTGTCAGGCATGCCCGAGTTTCTATGTTGGTAAAACTAACCGGCCATTAAGGGATAGAATGAGAGAGCATATTTACCACATGAGAAAGGGCACTTTACACAATGCCTTAGCAAAACATATAATCACCAATGACAATGATCATACTTTCTTGTTCCGGGTCCTAGAGATAATTGTTGTGAATAAGAGGGGTGGTAATACTATGAATCTTACTGAATCTAAGGAGACTGACTGGATCATTCATTTGAAAGCTGATAGGGGGCATGGGTTGAATGATAGAGCTTCTATAAAACCTAAGCTGAGACAACGCAGGCACATAAAATGAACTGTCATTTATTTGTATATGTTCTTGATTATGTATTTTATCAATATTAACTTATCAGAATGTTCATTTATATGTTTTTAGGTCACTATGCAAGTTTTATATATTTTTGTCTTACTTTACATTGACATGTTTATATATGGGAGAGTTCTTTAAATTCTCCAGTATTGCTTTTAATTGTTTGAATTGTTTTAATTGATTAATTGAGCTGCTTATATAAGGGGAGGTTTACTGTGACTTTTATACAAGGATCTGAAGAAGCTGTAATGGTGAAAGCGCTCATCCGTATGTTATAAGTGCACATTCTTGGAATTAAATTTGGAGTTTTGTTCTTACTTCTGCTGTACTCTACTTCCTTTGTGACTTACATTATATCTACCTCACGGAACTACAGTGTTTGCTTGCTGAGCAGTGGATTTTACTCTACTTTATTTTTAATCCAGTGTTAGACTTAATATTGGCTCTAAATAAAAGAATAAAAACAGTAAATTTGTAGAAATACCAAGGTCATTTAACAGGTTTCCTAGACTTTGCTGTTAGGTTCACTGCTAAGTAATGCTTTGTAGAAAGTTATTTGTGATAACTGGCAGTTATGTTAGAACATAATGTTATGACAACAGTGACAACATAATTCCAGGACCATTTGGGCAAGACAGGGAGTTGGTCTGGAGGAGTCCAAGGTGTTATATAGTTTACATAGATGCTCTTACATCACTTTTCCACAAGTTATAATAAACTATTAGCTTACTAGTTATAGTCTTTGTCTTATCATACAGCAGCTCTATCTGGTAGATTGCATTCTTCTTATTTTAAATGCAGAATATAGATACCCCATTTCAGCCTATTGACCTTGTCTCAGTCTCTTACTTTCTGTGTCTTATTATATAGTACGACTTTACATCTCCCTTTCCATGACCCGAAGAACACATCAGTACTAGTTTATCATTTGCATTCTTTAACCAATTCATTTCATTATATCCATGCAGAGAGTTTCCTAAAAATGATATAATTTATATACATTCAGCATTCTTTCTTCCCCACAAGCCTTTAATACTTCCACAGTTTGGAAACATGTGAACTAACATTTCTAACTGTACCTTACAGCATTTCACAACACAGTTTCCTTCCATTCACAACTTTATAGTTTACCTTACCTTTCACTCGCAACTTTTTACATGCCAAATGCCACATAAAGTCTCACAGTTTGTTACCCATTTCTTTCTAATTAGTGTTGCCTGTTTTACATATTGGCTGCAGTTATTCCAATGTTCGGCTTTCTAGCATTCATTAACAATATAACTATACAATTTGTTCTTTAATATAATTTCTGAAGTACTGATTTCCATTTCTAATATTGGTTATACATGCTCATTACATCTCTAGATGTATTATTTCTTTTAGCAGACTAGAATTTTTCCATAAATATTCAATGCTTCTCACATTGTTTGTTTTAGTTTACTTTTTACCAAATTGTATATTTAATTAATGTCTCAGGAATATAATCTCACGTAATAAAATTGGATGTATCATTCACATTCAGTCTCCATTTTCTTGTTTTTATCTGATGCAGTCTAGTTCCCCATATGCACTTAAATATGACCTTCAGCAGCTCTGTTTCATACTTTTTGGGAAAAGCATCTGAATATCATATATAATATAGAAAATTCTACAAAATTTTAAACGTATATTTTACCTTTTTAGCTAAACCCCATACTTTTATCTGTACTATTTTGTAATCCTTTTTGTTCCAACTTATGTGGCCCATTTTTTAACATTATTGAATATTTATTAGGCTATATATTATACAATATCTTACTATGAAGCATATTTTATGGACACAATTAATTATTTTTCATTTAACTTAAATGATTTACATCCCAGGTCATATGAATAATACATATTTAGACCTGGTATTAGTAAATGTAGAGCAACTAGTCAGCATCTTAACGTGGAATCAGTTACTGGGCATCAGCGACTGTTCATGAATCCATCATTTTGGATTTTGTAGAGATTAAACAGCATAAAAGAAAAATAATAGAATACTGTATGATATAAATGGACACATCAAACACCTATTAAATGGTAGAAATTAATGTCATTAGGATTAGAGTTTAACCACTGACCAAAGAAATAGTGAATATACATTAAAAAACAAATAAATGAGTACTTAAATAAAAGTAACATAATAATAGTAGTAATAATAATAATAACAATAATAATAAAATACTGAATAAACTAGTTACCAAAAAGAGAAAGGTTTATAACCTGTACAGAACAAATGAAATTACTTGTTACAAAAAATGCTTAAGTACAGTTACTAAGAAGATGAAGGAAGAAATGTAAGTTAAAAAGTATGAAAATACTTTGGTAAACATGAAAAATAATAACATTTTTAAGTATGTTATTTCACTAAGGAAGACTGCTATAACTATCATACCAATTTATTTGAACAGAAATCAATGACCTCATCTGATATGAGTGAAAATTTTAATGATCATGTTATTATCTTAAGGATGTTGACTAAGGAAGCTAATAATCTGGATATGTATGTAGAATCTTCATGTCAATATGCTACTATTTTAGTAGAGGATGTTCACAGGTTCATAAGTGTTTATTAGGCTAATGAACAAAAGGGTCTTTTTAAGCCTAGCCATGCATCCCAAATCTCTGACAACTTCTGCTACCCTTGATAACGGTAAGCAGGGTCTTGGGAGATGAAACATTTACAAGCAGTTTACATAGATGCTTGTGATATAAATAGGACTTGTTGGAAAGACAGGTATATATCCCAGAGACTACCTCTTCTCTGGAACTGGCTCCCCATCCCTATGAAGCAAAGTTCTTCCCTGACCCATTTCAAATGTAACTTGGATGATTGGATGGGGCACAGGAAATCCATCCCTGATTTGATAATAGAAACATTGAAGTCACTTCTAATAACAAAGTATTAGGGGTGATAGTGGATTATAATTTTACATTCGACCTACATATACAAAATTGCATAAGAAAAACTCATCAAAACTAGGGATGCTTTGCAGAGTCAAAAACCTTCTCACTGATGCAACTAACCCTACACTTGCCACTACTTATTGCCTCCCCAGTCTTCTTTATAGCGCTCCCATCTTTACTAACCTCCAGGCTTCACAAAAATTAGAACTTGAACAATGTTATAACAAAGATGCCAAATTTGCAGCACATACCCCTTTCAGAACCCACTACTGTATAGCACTGAGAAGCCTAATTTGGTTAGAACTGCCACATCAAAAACATATACACAGCTTCTTACCATATATAAAATTATCAGCATCCATCTGCCTGTCCAGCACTAAAAAACATTCTGCACAACTATGTTCCCAGTTGGTCATTGTGATCCAAGGACCAAAAACTCCTGTCTGCCTACAAACCTAGCAAAAGGGATTGTCTGTACTTGTACAAGGTTGCTTTGTCATGGAACCCCTTGCCTGTATCCTTCAGGTGCATATCCTCCCTCCCATTTTTCAAAACCATTCTGAAAGAGTTCCTAGATAAAATCTGTCTTTGTTCTTGCTCAAAACCAGGATAAACTATATCTCTAAATGTGAACAAGTACCTTTTCATTCCTTCTACCTCCTTACTCTCCCTTCTTCACTTATTTTCTTACTACTATCTAATTCTCTTCCCTGACTTTCTCTCTAAATATACTGTAAGCCCATTTTTCCCTCACTTCATATTGCAATTCTTATTTGTATTAGACTAACTTACCTTTAATTTCTCTACAAACTGGCTAAAAGTTCTGTAAATATTAAATGATTGTCATATAACTTGTATTGATTCTTAACCAATGTTTTTATATCATGTCTAATTTCTTATAATTATTTAAACTACAGATAATTTTGTTTAATTTTTGAAGATTGTAAAATTATTGGTCTTAAAATGTTTTGTAATAATTTGGAGCTTTCACCCCAAGCCTCCATTGAAAATGGGTTTCTACCCAGTTGGACTTTCCTGAAATCAAATGTCAATAAATAAATAAATAAATAAATAATGACAGTTCTGCACCTCATGTGAGTAACACTAATAATTTAACCTTTAATAACCTGACTTCTTGGATGGACAAGACATTTTCCTTTTCAATGTTTCACTGTTATGATCAATTTAATCAGAACCATACATCTGGTGAAAAAAGAAATCACTACCTGTCACTGAAAGAGAACATATCTTTTGAGCAACAAGTTGATAGGTACGCAAACAGAGAATGCTTATTTAGCATAGTATGTGAAATAAAAAGTTGTAACTCAAGGGCTTCATATTTCTAAATTTCTGAATGTGATGATATTTGTTTTCCATACTAGTCAGACTTTATCTGGCTTTTTGATCAGTGTGGTTTCAATTTAATGGAACTGTTGATTAAGAGAAACCAAGTGATTATTTATGTCTCATTTAAGGACATTGAAAACTGAGTAATTTAATTAAAAGTGATTTATTATTTGAGCAATATATAAATATATAAACCTGAGTGTTCCCCAATATTGATGTTAAAAGTGCTGTGATTTTTAAAAGGAAATATAAAAAAATTCTTAGGGATATTGAGCAGTATAATAATAAAGAGGCTTACCCTATCAATGATAGAAATTACAAAAGGTCATTTCCTGAGAACACTTTTAGGGAAATGGTAAACACCAACAATGAACCTAGGCTTTCTAATAATTTAATGACAGACTCAGAAGTAATTTTGGAAACTGCTTTAAACAATCAGGAGGATTTCTTTCAGTCAGACAGTTTGAGCATCTGCTCAGTCATTCCCCTGTATTTGAAGGACACAGGGCATCAACAATGAGCCCAAATAAAGGAAGCAGCTGAACTAAAGGTAGAGAAAAGGAGAGGGAGAAGGTGACAATAATAAGTGAACATGAAGGTTGTGTCCTTTCACACAATGGTTTTAAAGTGCTCAACTACACTTGCATAGATGTCTCACTCAACCATTTTTCTCTATTTTAAAAAAGGTTCAAATGGATACCAAAGAGTTCATTTGTTATTGCAGATGCCAGCATCGAGCTGAAATGATTTATTAGAAAGGCTAATTTAGCATTATATTTTAATAATAATAAGAAAAGAAAAGATGAAATCCCCAAACTTTGAATATGGGGATACACTAACAGGTGTGTTTTTATTCCAGCTTTATACGCCTTATTCCAAACATTTGAAAAAGCATGTATTGATGATTTTTATATACATTTAGGAAAGAAAACAAAAAAATCTTTCTATTGTATTGTATGAATGATAGAGAAGGAAATTTTGAAAGAGATCACTCAGGATAAATCAATACATTTAATGAAACTAGATAAAGGGGGAAACATGGTTATATATGATGCTTTTAAATATTCAAGGGGTATAGTGAAACTTATACCCCAATTTCATGAAATCAGATTAACATAGCCTACAGAAAGAACGGTCTTCAGTTAGAAGAATTTCTGTTAGTGGGCAGAATTTCACCTACATTGCCTGATTTTCTTTTTGAATAAATCAAATCCAGTGATTCCAACCATCTTTAGAATCCCAAAAATACATAAAATATTTTAAACCCCCCATTTAGACCTATAGTGGCTTCACAGGGATTTAAGATCTTTCCCTTGTTGGTTATGATAGTACTTTAAAGCCAATTTTTTTGAAAGAAACCCACATGTTAAAAGATTCATGGGACTTTTTAGGAAGATTGAAAGATGAACTTCGGGATAAATATTGTGCTTTTCTTATGACTGATGTTATCAATTTATTTTCTTGCATCCGCAGATCAGAAGGTTTAAAACTTTATAATGAAGGTTTGTTACTTTGAAACTTTCTAAAGATGGTCAAAATCAAAATAATTGTTGAATATATGGCTATGGTTTTAGAAAACAGCGTTATATTCTTTGAAGTTGAACTGCTTAGGCAAATAGCTGGTGTACTACGGGAGTGACATGCTTCAGCATATATGCTAACTTCATGCTCTTTTCTTGAGAATTGCTTCATGCTTTTAAATCAGAATACTACAAGCACTGTAAGTTGTATTTACAATTTTTCAGTGCTATATGTATTTATTGGAATAGCCCTAAAGAGACAATGGAAGAATTTATAGAATATTTGCACTTCACCATTAATTTTTTGAAGTTCAACTTTAATTTTAATAAGAATGTGGTTAACTACCTTGATACTACAATTCACCTTTCAGACACAGGTTTTGTTTCTGTCTTTTTTTTATATAGGAAGCCCACATTTAGCAATATCAACTTGCATTTTTCAAGTTCATATCTATTGGCTCACAAGAAAAGCCTAATTAAAGGTCAAGCTGTCAGAATAGCTGGAGTGACATCAAACCAAAATGCAATGATTTGCAAGATGGAAAAGTTAAAAAATATGTATGGAGTATCCTAAAATTTTGGTTGATAGTATAACTAAAGATGTTATTGAGCAATGGGGAAAACAACATAAACCATTGCTGGGAATTGCTTTATCTGTTGATCAAGTCGCAAATATGAAATATTCAAAAAGTTGTTATTTTGAAAGAGCATTATTGGTACAGTATGGTGAGGGAGGAAGTCAAGTCAAGAAAGAAACTGGGTTATTATTTGAGGAAACCCTTTAGTTTTTGAAGTTATAGGTGATAAATCAAGGTTTATATATAAAACTTCAAGAAATTAAAAAAAATAGAGGGTAAGAGGGTAACATTGAAAACAAAAGTAACACCTTGAAATATAGTACTTACAAATGTGGTTGTTGTAACCAATGTAAGTTCATATTAGCTGATGAAAAATTAAAACTGGAAAATGAGATGCATATGATT
Source organism: Protopterus annectens (assembly GCF_019279795.1). Classification (NCBI taxonomy): domain Eukaryota; kingdom Metazoa; phylum Chordata; order Ceratodontiformes; family Protopteridae; genus Protopterus; species Protopterus annectens. The sequence goes on from NC_056747.1 coordinate 920,290,853, forward strand.
TTAAAACTGCAAAGGGGAACTGTTCAGCTTCGGGAGTAGTTTATGTTGCTAAGTACTATAGTTGCCTGTCTTTTTATATAGTTAAAATGGAAAGACAACTTAAAATGTGAATATATGTGCATACACACAATATATTCTCAAAAAATGCAAATTGTGATTTATATAAACACTCCTTAACATGTAAAACTTTTATGAAGTTCACATTTGGTATAATATAAAAAGTTTAAGTCAACCCAAGAAGTAGTGAATAGAAGACAACACTGGAATATCAAGAGCTGCTATGGCAATTGAAAGTTAGTGCTTGTACACCCCCCAGGTATACATAAATATTTATCAATGAAACCAATGCTCAAGAAGAAACTGGCAAAACTGTGAAACATATTTATGACTTTTTATTCAATCGTTATTATTTAAAGATTTTCTGAACTATATAAATGATGAGTTTCAATTTTATTTTTATGAATTTAATTATCTAAGCATACGATAAATTTTAATGATTTATGATTCTGAAAGATTGTTTGATGCATTACTTGGTTAGTATATTTTTAAGAACGAATGAAGATGCCTTTACTGTTACATCACTTTGTTTATATAAGGAAGTGGTTTGTTTAAAATCTTAAGTTCTGATGAAGTCCCATTTAAATATAAGAGGAACGAAAGTGTTAAACTAAAGGAATGTTTTGAATGTTTTTGATATTAAACATTTTGATGATGTTTTATAAAACATGTTTTTTGTTTAGTGAGCTCACACATGTGAACATATGTATTGAACCAGATCGGAGCTCTTTTACACTAACTTGTATGGTAATTTATTATTTCTTTAGCATAAAAACTGTATATTATTCACCAGTACAGTATTCCCCTAGTGCTTTTCTTTTCCAAACAGTCATATCACCTTCTTCACTAAAGCATTCACCTTATATCTAATATTTTTGTATATATCTTATGTCTTGCTTGCATATAAAATGCACATTCTATTTTTATACTAATATAGTACTAGTGGATTTCTCTTCCGTATCTTTTACTATTCACATTTATTCACAGGACAAACAATTATTGCCTGTTATTTTATTTTGGAGATTTCATTTTTTTTCTTTCTTGTCTATTCTCCTCATTCTTATACTCTCTGCTATTTTTATATTCTATTGCATCCTCTGTCTTCTTTACTAAATCCCTCTGGTTCATCTCATTCTAGTTCTTGTAACATCTGGTATCAGGCCTACTTCAACTTATCAATGTGCAGTGTAAGTGCATTGTTCATGATCTACCAGAGATGATCATAGTGCCGCTTGACAGATCACCATGTTATATTGAGGTAAGTGTAATATGAATATTTTATTTATTTATTTATTTATTTATGTATTTATGTATGTATGCATGTATGTATTTATTTATTTATTGCAAGGGGGAGAAGCCCCAGATGTGAGGATTCTGCCTCCACATCCCCATTCTCTAAATATACTACTTTCAAGGTCACAATGACTAACAGAAAAAGGAAATTTCTTAACTATGTTTTCTCTGGGTGGTGAAAACCTCAATGGTAATATATTTAAAGGTTGTCCCTACATGGTGAGGGTTCATGTAACAATGCTTTTTAAGTTTCTTTCATTTCATTAATTTGTTGGTAGTCTTGTGGGGTCCTGGTTTTGGTCATCTAATTGCTGCGGAGTTCTGCTTCAGTAAGCTGAAATCGCGTCCTCATCTCTCTTTTCCTGTGTAACATGTTCTGTTACCTGGCTTTGGTTTATTATTTCTTCTTCATCTCACTTTTCATCTACTTACTCTGTCTCTATCTTTTGTGTATCATTTCTTGTCTCGTTATTATTATTATTATTATTAATATTATTATATTCTCTCATTGTTATTATTATTATTATTAATATTATTATTATTGTATTCTCTCATTGTTATTATTATTATTATTATTATTTTCTATCTGTTCTACTGTTTTAATCTTTGTTTCTTTTTCTTGTTCATAGTCAAGTCAGGAATGTAATTTAAACCCACAATCTATCAGAGTTTCCACTGCAATGTCCACATTCATTACAAGTAGCATGCCTTCTCTTGAGGAAACTTCTACTGAAGAGCTTTTCTTGGCCACATGTGATTTAGCATTTGAGTTTCTCTGCATATATTGCTGTTCTTTTATCTCTTCCAAATACCAATTTTTTTGTCAAATGCTGTATCATGTTATTTTCTTCATGCAGCAGTATAACAGCTTGCAGTCCCCCATTTCACACTTCAGATTCATTGTTTATTTGAATTACATAAATGTGTACATCAAACAAATCTGAATGAACAGATTTAATTCTTTCTGCAGGGACTGTTTGACTTCTCATGCAATCCTACAATCTCCTGAATAACTTTTCAAGATTAAATTTTGACATCACATTTTGCCACAGAGACCCTGCTTTGTGCCTTTACTGCTTTAAGAAAAATATTCGTTACAACACTATTTCAAACCTTAAAATGTATGTTGTCTCATTAGAAAAATGTATTAAAGTTCTGATATCTTTTAGTTGTACTCCTAAAACACTATTAAGTCTTGCAATAATACATACCTGTCAGGTCATTGTTTGTCTTCTATTTTAAAAGAAAACCTGACCACATTTCTTCAGGAGGTGTACTGCTTCTTGCTTATTCCACCAGAAATTGCTTAAGCACAAGGCTCCTATGATGTCCCTAACAAACCTTGTTATAGTGTTTTAAAACAATTTCCTTAAAAAAATATTTCTTTTACAGCTTTGACTGATAATATCTGTCTCTTATTTCTTTCTGAAATCTCCTTGGGAATAGATGCCATGACCTGATCCCCCACTGACTCTTCTGTATCTACCAGGGAACTGCAGGGTGGCTCCAACACAACTGACAATGTTGTCGGTATTGATATGCTCGGTATTCTCTTTAACTCAGTGCAGTACTTTGAAATGCCATTACTCCACTATACTTGTAATGCAGCTTTGTATACACACCTACTTTTACTCTGCTTACCCATTACACCTTCTTTTGTACTTCAACATGGAAACAGAAAAGAGTTGGGGAATTTTTCCTGTGTACTGAAAAATGTTCTCTAGTCAAAATGAATGCTGCCTCATATCTCCCCTGGAACTAGACCATACTTAGGGGGATTAACCCAAACAACAAAAATCAAATCAATTATAAGTCAATAGCTGAAACTACTTCCTGTGCTCTATGAAGTGGATAATGCCTCCTTTTTATAACTTTATTAAGATTATGCAAAACTATGCATATTGAAATTTTGTTTAGCTTGGTGGCTGAAACAATGATATGTACTCGGTCAGCAGGCTTTGTGTTTTTAGTCACACCTATGCTGTTCATTCTGTTCATTTCCTTGAGACTCTGCTTAGACCATGTACTGCAAGTGTAACTGTGGCTTTCATCAGAATATGATGTTTTCCTGGCAAAAAGCCCAAGCTAATAAATAAATCATTACACTCATAAGAGAAATGTCACACCACTCATTCTTTGCCCTCTATATAGCTATGCATATTTTTGTGAATTGTTCTCATTATTCCAAACCTTGTACCTGTCAACAGCCTAATACATTTGGTACTTGCATTTTATTTATTTGAAACTGAAATTTGTTTTTTCTTACTCTTGTGCTCACAAGTAAAAATGCCGACTCACTGATTTTATAAGATAATCAGAATTAGTAAGCAGTTTATATAAAAGGCTTTAATGACTGCTTGAAATAGCTGTGTCCAAAAATGTAGTTTAAACAGAATACTTTGATTATTAACACTGAGATTTTCATCTCAGATGTGCTGCTGATTGTATTCACATTGTACTTTCTCTATCACACTGTTGCACCGTGTTTATACTTTCAGCTTTTATTGTGCAAAAAATACATTTTCAAGATTTTGATCAAATCATGCAAATTTCTTGACTGAAAATATTTCTCTTTTCTTTTACGTATTATAACAGTTTCCACACAAATGGTTGCATACAGTGCATTTATTTTTATTATAACCACATCCTGTGCACACTTTGTCTACGGCCTGTCTTCCACACTAGTCATGTTTTTTTCCCTCTCTCTCTGTGGTTGCAGTCTTGATCCATTTTCATTCTTTCTCTGTTTCATGCCTTTTTTTACAGTCTGACACACAGCTTTACACAACTATAATTCCTTAGCTAGTTTTGTTACTTGAGACAATTGTATTTGCTTTGCACTCATCAATAACACTATTTAATATTAAAGCTGTTTCTCTTAATAGACTGCGCCTTGGCTTATTTTTATACAACACATAGTTCTATCTCATAGTAACAAATTGTGTAACTCACCTAAATCACAGTGTTTTACTCATTTCTTAGTTCAGTAATATAAGCATCTATTGTCTCTGTGACAGCCTGTGCTGTTATAAAGCTCAATGAGCAAACAACAGATTCTTCTTCATTTCACAGCAACTGTTAAACCTGTCTTTTGTCACTGCTGTACTTCATTTCCAGTGTACTCTTGATTCTTCTAGTCAATTCTCATGCTCCCTTCCTTCACTCCAACATTTTCCATTGAAAACATTGGAAAAAGTATCATAGGTATAGTCTCTCTGTAGTATTCATTACCAGAAGAACAAGAAGCATAATCTCTTTCTGTTTCACACCTCACTTTTTGTTGGACAAACCTTTGTATTTCCTCCTTAGCATGTACTTCATCAAAAAATGATTTTGTCCCTCTAGGGAAGATTACTTTGAAGACAGCTGGGTACAGCAGTTTGAATCTCACACCTGCGTCCCAATATTCCCTGAATAGTGGAATAAATTTGCTTCTCTTCTGCATAGTGTACAATGAGTAATCATTCTCCACAAACACTCTGCTTCTCCCACGTTTAATAGTTTGTCCTTCTGCCACAGTTTTTCCAAAATCAACTCTTTCTGCTGGTAGGATTGCATCTTTACTATTAAAGGTCTAGGTTGCTTTCTCATAGCCAGGTTTAGAGCATACACATGATGTGCCTTTCAACTACCAACTCCTGCTGTGGAATACCAGTCCAGCTGCTTATTTGTGCTTTCATAAAATTAATGCAGTCTGTTCCTCCCAGCTTCTGTGGTATAGCTGAAAATCTCAGGTTTTCCCTTTGTGCTCTGTCCACTGTTTCTATTATTTTTTGAAATACCTCTTCCTGAGCAGTATCATATTCAGCCACCCTTTTCTTCATTCCGATCTCTGATTTTTGTAGCTTTATGATTTAATCCGAATATTTGTTTAAAGCTTCTTTCATTTTTTTCCAGCCTTTTGTTGTTTGTGTTGATATACTCCATCAGTGTTTTATTTTCACCAGGTCTTTTTGTAGTTGTCTTATATCTCCCTGTAGCTTACTGGAATTCATGTCGGGAGGTTGAATTGCTTTTTGCTGAACAACTGCAGAACTTTCCCCAGTCAGTGTTTATTCCTTACTTTCTGTAGCTGATTTTTTCCAGGTCCTCTATATTTCCTTTTTCCTGGCATCCAGGCAGTACACTTACTAGCCAGTTACTTAAATTTATCTATAAACACAAATTTACTGGCATTCTCTGCTGGGTTTCTGTTTTTACACTGGGAGAGCTAGAATAAAGCTGTTACTCAATGTGTAGCCATCTTGGAAGTCTCTATTGTCACTGCAGTATTGTCTCCCTATTGAAGGTATTACAAGCTTTCAGGGTTTCCTCCCCTACACCATGCAGAAACATAGCATGCTGCACCTTTATGGGTTTCTTGGATATTTCATTTACAGGCAGGAAAAAACAAATTGTTGGATGCATAGCTCCTAGTTTTTGAGAAGTTACCTTGATCTAAAAGTTTGCCTGGCAGCTGTAGTTATACCATTTCTGAGTGAAATATGGAATGGCTCTGAAGAGTTTGCACTGAATCACTTCTGATACTAGCCTTCATTTCTGATGCCAGCCAGCACTTCTGATGCCATTTGGTGTGGTCATGACCTCAAAAAAAAAAAAAAAACAGATGGGAATGTGTTTAGATGCTGCCAGCTTCATCAGCTTTTACTAAGACTCAGCACAACAGTGACAGGAAACAAGACCACATGATCCGCATTCATGATGTGAACAGTGCTAAGGCACCAATGCCTTAGAGAGACGTACCCCCATCTGTTACTCTACCTGATTGCTTTTATTTATACACTTAAGCTCCTAAGATCCTTTCTCACTCATTTACTCATCCAAGATTCTTTAGCAATTAAAAAGCCATCTGTCAATGTGAGATGTGATTAGAACCATATACCAGAGGCTGTTTTCCCCTTCAGTGATGTGACCATATTCTATAACTACTGAATGTGCTGAATTAAAGTCTTAAACAGTTATCTAAAGACTGGAACAGTTTCCTGTTCTGCTTTTATTAGCCTCCTAAAGCCATCTTATTCCTTTATCTGCTGTTCTTACTAAGGTCCACAATACTGTGCTCTTGTGTCACAGCAATATATGTGGTATTTATTAATACTTTGTGCTGCAGATTTCTTAACAGCTTTAAATTCTTTTCAAGAACCAAAAACATCTCTGAAAGCATTTGGGTGTATAGGATGCCGTCTGCAAAAAATTGGAGCAGACATACTTAAGTTTATTATTCTGTCAACTAAATTCACCTAAATTATAAGTTCAGCAAGTTTTTATTCCTTTATGTTAATCCTGTTTCACATCTCCCTATGCCCTCTCTAACAAAGTAACTAGGCAAATGGCCACATGTCTGTGCCATAACATCACATATCTGTGGGTCTTCTCAGAATTTTTGATTATATTCTAGCTAGGCCATTCCACTCCTTACTTTATACATTTCTGAATAACTGAGGGGTATCTTCATTCAGTGATGTTCACACAATGTACCATGACTTTACCAAGACTTTGATGCCATATCACAAGCAAATATAATACGCAAGCTGAAGGAGCTCCGTGTTGACCCATATGTGGTTAGTTGGATGGCCAATTGGATTAGGGCCAGGACTCATACAGTAAGAGTAGGTGGTGTGTGTCTTCTGAGAGCATGAAAGTTACCAGTGGCATTTATCTATTATTTATTTATTTATTAGCATTTGATTACCAGTAATGTCCGACAGAGTAGAAGCCCATTTTCAGTGGAGGTCTGTGAGAAAAGCTCCAAATTATTACAAAACATTTTAGGAACAATAATTTTACAATCTTCAAAAATAAAACAAAAACATTTTAAATAATTATAAAAATTGGTGATAATATAAAAACATTGGTTAAGAATCAGTACAAGTTATATGATAATCATTTAATATTTATAAATTTTAGACAGATTGTAAAAAATTAAAGGTAAGTTAGTGTAATCGAAACAGAAATTGCAATATGAAGTGAGGAAAACAGGCTTAGGGTATATTTAGAGAGAAAGTCAGGGAAGATAATTTGATAGAAGTAAGGAAGTAAGTGAAGAAGGGAGAGTAAGGAGGTATAAGGAATGAGAAGGTACTTGTTCACATTTAGGGATATAGTTTATCCCTTTTTTGAGCAAGAACAAAGCCAGACTTTAACTAGGAAGTCTTTCAGAGAGGTTTTAAAAGATAGGAGGGAGGGTACTGACCAGATACAGACAAGGAGTTTCAGGAGTACAGACAATGCACAGCAGATCTGATAGGCTTGCAGATTTCCCAGGAATCTGTACTGGAGCTTCTGCTATTTTGTATCTACTTTTCAGATCTCCATTCATCAAATCAGGATATCTGTTAACAAAGTCTGAAGATGCTTGTAAGCTGGAAATGATTGTCAAGTCCCGATCTGACATACGGCACTGAAGCAGGAGATTACCCTTGTCAACTGCTGGTGCACAAATTCAACATAAAAAAAGTACAAGACTATAGCATTTAGCAAGCACACCTTAGCTCCAGGTTGTAATATAGATAACATACGACTTCAAAAAGAAACGGTAGTGAAATACCTAGGTACTTGGGTGGATAGTTCCCTCATGTTTGGCCATCACTTTTTAACAATGGTTAGGAAGTCCTTTTACCTTGCATAACTCATAACAAAAGGTATTTCTTCCAGATCAAAAGAAGTCCTCACCACATTGTACTCCACACTGATTAGCCCCATTATGGTGTATAATGCCCCTTTTGGGATGTACCTTTCTCAGCATATTAAGTAATTGGAAAAACTTCAGAGGTATGTAACTAAAAGGATTATGGGTTTAAAAGATCTGGACTGCCAAAAAGACTGGAAGCTTTATCTGTGTACTCAGTATCACATAGACTCCTTGGGGTGTTTGATCTGTGCCTTGCATATAGGGCTATAAGGGATCCAGCAGTCCAATAACTCTTATACCTCCATACATCAAACTCTCCAGCCAAGACTAGGGCCAGAAATCTAACTCTATACCAATAAATAACTAAGAAAAGGTAGAGGCATAGATTTGTCATGCAGCACCTGCCCCTTTTGTAAAATAAACTTCTGTCTAAGTTAAATAGTGTGGGACACTGTCTGCCTTTAAAAAGGAGCTGGACAGTTGGATGGGTATTCATAAATTCACCTTTTGTATAACTGGCTTGGCCTCTGTGAAAAGGGACACAAGGCCTAAGGATGGGCATTGTCGATGTGGAAATGGCCTTGTGGTTCAGTTGCCTTGTGACGTGTATGATACAATTATCCTAATGACACCATGGTGGCATGGTAGTTAAGGTTTCTGACTCAGGGTTCAAATCTGCCCTTTGGTCACTGTCTATAAGGATTCTGCATGCTCTGTCCATGGCTACATTGGTTTTCTCTGGTTTCTTCACACTCCCCAAAAATGTTCTTATTGATTTTGCTAATCTTAACTGACTGCACATATATTGCATTTGCTCTTGTCCTTGTGGCCTGGACCATGGCTAAAAAGAGACTAGGAATGACCAGTTTACTTATAGGGTTATCAGATAAATTATTTCACTGATGATCAGAAACAGCTGTCAGGTATGTTTACCACTATTCATGTCCTACAACCTGGCCACAATTCTGTCGTACCACTATAGTAAGAAGTCACTGCTCATCTGTAACCGTGTGTTCAGCCTAACACATATGTGGATTATTGTGATTACTGAGAGATGCACAATTACAATGTGCAATATTCAAGAGGTGATATAAACATCAAATGATCTCAAGAACATAGTACTGTTGGTCACTTATTTTTTAAAAGCTTAGGAGCACAGCACAGCCACTGGGTACTCCCCAGAAATCTTAGTATTTTAACATATTTGACTACTGACTGGGAGGTTAAAAACCTTAGAATAACAATTGTGGTTATGCCATTGTCATCCATGCAGTGTAGGTGAGCACACATGCATTATATACCTACAGTGTTGTTGTAGTATAGCTGCAATGATCACAAGTGAATATAGCATGCAATATCACATTAAGTCATAGCTTTACTACAAGGGTGTTCATGTTTCTAATTCCATATACAGTAATCACCTACTGTGCACTAAGTTATTATAATTGCATAGGTGAGGCCTTTTTGATGTATTTGTTAGAAACAGTGAAGGGAAGTACTGAGAATACAGAGACAGACTGCAATGCTTTGTGCTTATGTGGAGCTTATGCTCTGTGCTTATGTGGAACCTGATCAGTGTACATGATTCTGTATTATTTGCTGCCATTGACCTGTGCGGAACAATGCTGCACTTCTTTAATAGTGTCCTACATTATGTATGCATGTCACTTCAACAGTTGTATGCAGAAAACAAGAGTCTGCTTTGTAATAGCTATTATGATCTGTAAAACATGCGCTCCCAAATGTGTGTGTGTGTGTGTGTGTGTGTGTGTGCGCGTGTGTGTGTGTGTGTGTGTGTGTGTGTGTGTGTGTGTGTGTGTGTGTGTGTGTGTGTGTGTGTGTGTGTGTGTGAACAAGCCAGTAGGATCCATACATACATACACACTATACAAATCTTTTGCTATGAAGCTGCTACAAAACTAGTGAAGGTGTGCAAGAACTGTGTAAATAAAGCACCAGCCACCATGATATTCTTGACTGTTGTCCTATTCAGATGTGTTGTCTGACCTTTGCTTACAACTGGTCAGCATTTGTGTGGATCTGACTGGATCTGGGTATCGTTTGATGCACCATTCTGTATTAAACTTAGAAGTAAAGCATGATGGTGGAACTCACAATCTTGCAAATTATTCAGACATAAAATCAGTTGTAATGGATGTCATGAGACCTAAGTACTGAGACACTGCTCCATTTTGCCATACCTTAGTAGAGATAACCAGAAAAAGGCAGTATAGACTCAGTAGTCAGATGGAATTTTTCTTTTCCATGAACTCAGGAATAAAAACAGAAAAAAAGGTGTTGACCCTTTCTTTGAGTGTAGCCTGCCCAGGGGGAAGGAACAATTCATTTTTCTATTGTCACACTCTAATTTTTGACAAACTGCCTCCAGTGTAAACCTGCCTTCCGTTGTGCTGTTGTTGAAAGAGGCGCTCTTTTTTCTTGTCTGTTGTAAATGTTATAACCTTTAGAAAGGCTGGTGTGAGCTCTGGAAAGAGCTGTAAAGTTGCCTTTTTAACTTTGCGTCTGTGGGCTCCCTCTTGCCCTTTTTTTCTCTTATTTGGGTTGGTCTGTTGTGGTCCAGACCCGATTAGCTGCTCCGGTCCATGTAGGCTGAGATCTTGTGAGGAAAAGCCCTGATAAGAGCTGCTGTGGCCGTGTGTAGCCACAGTCTTTTGTCCCTTGAGCTCTCAAAAGAGCTGTTTGGTTACTAAAGTCCCTTGTTTTTTAGCTTTGTAAAGGGCCATTTTATAATGGAGCTCTAAGAAGAACTATTGTATTATCAGGGAGCTCTAAAAATAGCTGCTGTGCCCCTGTTTTGGTGGGCTGGGTTTATTTAGTTTAGTTAGTAAAAGTCCATGAAGAGCTTCAAGTCTTTTGTCAGATGATCTCTAAAAAGAGAGCTCTAAAAAGGGCTGTTTTGTTGTAAGGTGGTAGGAAATCCCTGATAAGGGCTGTTGTGTTTCTGTTAGGTCTCGAATGCTTTACGGAGTAGCATAAACCCTTGCTGTCAGCCCTGCCTTTCATATCGGTGCCTTTTGTGCCATATGTTAGCCTTTAAAAGGACTTTAATGTGTGCTCTCCAAGCACTGGCCAGAATGATCTGAGAGCTGGTGGTGTTGTCTTTTTATGCCCCTGATGTAAGGACGGGGTTCCGAACCATCCAATGAGTTGAAGAGTCCTCTGGTGGGCGTGGACTCCGGATTCGCTGTGTGGTCCATGTTGTTGTCAGACCTGTTTGAAAGCTTCTTCTCTTTAGGTGTCCAATTTACTGTATTCGTCGAACTGTGGACCTATGGGAGGGGTTAGGTTGGATATTCACCTTCTGCCATTCCTTTTAGTCCATCATTCCCAATAACGTGCTCCTAATGTAGAAGCATGTTGTTTAATGTAAAAAACACAAACTGTAAAATGCATTCCCCTGTAATTGTTCCATTTAGCTGAGATAATGAAATAATTAAGTAATTAAGTAATTAAGTAATTTACCGTTTTTTTCCTAAATTAAACAGTTCTTAAACTTTTGTCCTGCCCAAGTTGTTCTTTAGCTGAGTCAGTCACTGGAGTGCGGCTATATTTAGAATAAACGGGTTTCCTGCTTATTAGATTGATTTATTAAATAAATTTTTAATTAATTTATTGATTGATGGACTGATTAGTTAGCAAGACACTTAGGCATTAATGTGGCGTGTATTTTATGGAATCAGCTGCAATGAAACATGTCGCTCTGTTTTTTGAAAGGTTAATCGTTTGATTGATTAAATAATTAATGCGACCAATCCCATAAAACACACGCCACATTAATGCCTAAGTGTCTTGGTAACTAATTCAGTTCATCAATCAATAAATTAATTAATTAAACATTTATTTAATCAATCAATCTAATAGGCAGGAAACCCATGTATTCTAAAGCTAGCCGCAATCCAGCAACTGACTCAACTAAAGAACAACTTGGGCAGGACAAAAGTTTAAGAACTGTTTAATTTAGGAGAAAACCGGTAAATTACTTAATTACTTAATTGTTTAATTGTTTCATTACCTCAGCTAAATAGAACAATTACAGGGGAATGCATTTCACAGTTTGTGTTTTTTACATTAAACAACATGATTCTACATTAGGAGCACGTTCTTGGGAACGACGGACTAAAAGGCATGGCAGAAGGTGAATATCCAACCTAACCCCTCCCACAGGTCTGCAGTTCGACGAATACAGTAAATTGGACACCTAAAGAGAAGAAGCTTTCAAACAGGTCTGTCAACAATATGGACCATACAGTGAATCTGGAGTTCACGCCCACCAGAGGTCTCTTCTACTCATTGAACGTTTCGGAACCCTGCCCCTACACAAGGGGCATAAAAAGCCAACACCACTAGCTCTCAGGTCATTCTGACCAGCGCTTGGAGAGCACACACAAAAGTCCTTTTAAGGGCTAACATATGGCACAAAAGGCACCGATCTGAAAAGCAGGGCTGACAGCAAGGCTTTACACTAAACCGTAAAGCATTCAAGACCTAACAGAAACAGAACAGTCCTTATCAGGGCTTTCCTACCACCTTACAACAAAACAGCTCTTTTTAGAGCTCTCTCTTTTTTGGAACTCACCTGACAAAAGACTGAAGTTCTTCAAGGGCTTTTACTAACTAAACTAAATAAACCCGGCTCACCAAAACTGGGGCACAACAGCTCTTTTTAGAGCTCCATGATAATACAACAGTTCTTTTTAGAGCTCCCTTATAAAACATCCCTTCACAATGCTAAACAACAAGGGACTTTAGTAACCAAACAGCTCAATGAACTCAGGAATAAAATAACCCTTTCACAACTAAGTAATGACAAGTACTGTGTGCCCTCAGTATCAACTGATAGCTAGACTGGACCTGTGTCTTTTACATTTTCACCATTAGTAATGCAATAACAAAATCATACACAGATATGCATTCTTAAAATTTTCTGAAGAAACAATGTGGGTCATTGAGAAAGCACTTATCCATTAATAAAGTGGATTCTGTTTTTATTCATTGTGTGCTGTGTTTCTGCTTAGAACATCCAGTTATATTTTAGTGCTATTCTTAAAATTTCATTTATCTTGTCTTTGACATAGTTTTTTTATGTTTATCACTTATTTTAGAGGTATACTACAGACCTAACTAAACTGTAATCCTAAGTGAAGCATATGATTACTACTGTAACTACATTAGGTAAATGAAACAGAATATCCTCTGGATTAAAACAGAATTAGGTATAAAATATTTAAGACTTTTCAGTTACATCACCACTCATAGTACATATTTTCTGATCAGACGTGCAATAGTGTTTTTCAATTGCATAACAATTGCACTGTCTTTCACTAAGTTTTACTTTAAGCTTATCCGCTTTTGATGTGTATCTTTTATTTTCAGATGGCTTCGCCTTTATGATATGTGGTTTGCAAGCGTGGAAGCATGCATCTAACGCATGTTCAGCATCTGTTTACATTATCAGAATACCACATACCACTGTGGTGAGCAGCGCCTCATTTCTGTTTGCTTCCCACAAAACACATTCAGATTTTTGCCTTGTCTGAATGCCACTACATTTTAACCATACTAGGTCATGAACTAAAACTGCAGTTGTGAAGAACTGTATTAGTTCTGACAATTTAGATTTTTCTTTAAGATCCTGTGCTATCCCCTGTCCATTATTTGATCATTACATTACTGCAATTCTATGCATCGCACTAGATTTTATATGTTGTAGCAGACCATAACTGTTTAAACTATGGGGCTTAACAAGCAGCTGTCAGATAAGCAAATGCCTTGAGGATTATAATATGGTGCTGTTAACACATTTGTTTTAAGAACTCATGTATTTTCTTAGATATTTTTCAAAAAATAGGCAAAATGCCATGGCTAGTATAAACAGTTTATTGAAGCATTTTCAGAGTGATATTGTTCATTTTACCCATGTTTTTCCCCTTCTAATTATTAGTCATTAATTTTCATATTCTCACACCTTCCATTACTGCTGTACTGAATCACATCCACTACTCACATATTGCCTTTCCCTTTCCTATGTGCTTTCTTTGCCCACAGCTTTCCAATTTTTCAGTAATCACTCTCTGATGCCTATCTCATGTGCTTCCCCCTCCACCCCCCTCCTCATTTCCCTGCATGCCTCATGAAATGCCTGCTTCATACCACTTTCTCTGCCAACATGAACTAGTTATTTGACATCATGATGCATTCTGGCTTTTACTTCCCATCCAGCTCTGTACTGGTTAACACCCAAATCCTAACATCTAGCATCTTTCCGTTACCTTTTTCTTGAATTTCCTTGCCTCCCACTTGCCACGACTGCTCCTCCTACTGCGTGGATAATACTAGATATGATACAACTGAAATTCCCACTTTCACACATCCTTTTGAGTATGATTAACCAAACTGTAGGTAGCACCGCAATGAAATATAATGCTACAAGACAATGATTGCATCATTCTCAGTGGTAGAGCAACATTTTCCTAAACAAAAGATGTTAAAGTCATCGGTTTTCCTGGAATAAAATTATTTTGCCATTGTTGATATTCCTCAGTCCATCATCAACTCCCATTTTTATATGAGCCCCTTCTAACTTGGTGCCATTCCACATTCAGGAAAGTGCTGACTAACATCTTCACATTTATTGTGGTAACATGGCTATAACAAGAGATGCCCTAATGTTAACAGCAAAAAGAGGGTCAGAAAGAAATATAATGTTTGATAGCTGGGTCCCTTTCTCTGTGGTGTTTGCTTGACCATCTGTGTCCAGGTTGGCTTCTGCCAAGTGTTGTTGTTTCCTTCCACATCCCAGAACATGCTTTTAGATGAACTAGCAATTCCCTGAATAACCTATACTTGGGCATGCATGTGCAGGTGAATAAATGTGTTCATCTTTGATGGACTGTACTGCCTCAAAGACTGTTTGCCTTATGCCCATTCCTGGTTGGGATAGCCAGCAATGCCTCATAGTGCCAAACAGAATAAAGGAATTAACAGAGCATGGACAAAAGAACTCCTTTACATGCCATTTGATGTTTCAAGTTAGGAGTGCTGTGAACATTTATAGAGTGGCAGAGGAGAGATGATGGTAGTTGCATAACTAAACTGAAAGATACGGGTGAATGTTTTTTGATGTTCCATTATTTTTAAGTCAGAGTGAGGATGAACTCCTGTTTTTAGCTGATGGTGTAGTGTACTCTAAAAAATAATTTCCATTGTATTTATAAATAAAATTGTAACATATTTACTAGTCTTTGGGGGGAGGTAGTTCTTGATAGTCACAGGATAACTTTTCAGGTAATCTACTCAAAATGTAATTTTGGCATCACTGCACAGTTTGTAATGTCTCCTCATAACTCTTCCATAATTCTGTGGATAGGTGCTGTATATCCACCATTTTCTTACCTTCTTATTTTTGAATGGCAGGTATGGCTGAGTTGGCTTATCTACTAATTAAAAATAAGCATCCAAGAAGGTACATTCACAGTGGGCACTGTGCTTTTATGGACAGTATTATGGAAAGGAGGGTTATAATTGAATTGAACTGCGGAGTCAAAGTGAAAGTTCACAGGTGGACTGGCAGTTTGTATTGGGTAAAACTGATAAGTTTTAGCCTCGAGAGTGGTGAACAAAAAAGCATGAATTTGAAGACTTTATTAGAACATCTAAATATTTCAGATTCTACTAATTCAGATAAATTAGGCACCTTCCCTTGAGGAGTGTGCAGGCAGTGCAGATATATCAGCACTTCTATTTTTGGGCATTAAGAGAACTAATAGAATTATTGGTAAAAAAGAGCACTTTACTTGCAACACCTTTATGACAGCTTATTGGAAACAAAAGAGCTGTATTGGCAGATTTCCTTTGGAGCAAATTGTCACCTCCTCCCAGTTTGAATGACAGTATTAATATTAAAAGCACTTTATTTATTTTATTTATTTATTAATTGATTGTCATTTGATTACCTGGAAAGTCCGACTAGGTAGGAGCCCAGTTTCAGCGGAGGTCCAGGAGAAAAGCTTTAAAGTATTACAAAATGTTTTAAGAACAATAATTTTACAGTCCTTAAAAATAATACAAAAAACAAATAATTTGGGGACTTGTTCCATCATGCTGTGATGTAACTCATGTTAGACTTTCTACACTAAATCCTTCACTTCACAAGTATTCCATAACTTCAAAACCACAAAAGAGCAAAAGAAACAAAGAACTAAAAACCAAAAAATAAAGAATCGCAGGTCATGCATACAGTATTTAGCTCGCTCTTTCTTTAATATATATTAGAACTTCTCCAGAACACATACATTTTTTTAATTCCTACTTCACTAATCTTCTGTTCTACATTCCCTCTTTGTGATCTTATCTTTTTATTGTAACATTTTACATATCTGTATGCCTTTGCCTGTATTTCTGTTTGAATATCTTTGGGGCTACCTTTTTGTTTTGATTAATTTGGCTTTCTCCTTTGCAAAAATATTGCACTAAATCAGATCTCTCTTTCTTTCTTTCCCATGTCTATATTTCTTTTTATACCTTTCAAGAGTCTCTAGGTTTTGTTCTTTATATTTTTGCGCTTCCTCAGTTGCTTAATTTTCCAAGCAGACAAAGTTTCTAGATGTATATAATGTTTTTCATAAATCTGTTGTATTAATGAACACAAATTTTTATTTGAAGCTTCTGACAGTTTTTCTTGTGGAAGTATTTTCTTTCCAAAAATTTCATTCTTAATCTTTTTGTATAGCTTCTGTCTAGAAATTCTAGGCTACTTGCATAATAGTAGCAATACATTATCCTCAATAGTCCACTCTGTTGTCTTTATGGCTCTTTTTTTGGCCTATCAGTTTTTGTGATTTTGGTGGACTGCTACTTCCTTCTACAACATGGGTGGGGGGGTCATCCTTGCTCTGGGCCTGTCCTAGCCTCATTGTAGGAATGTTTCCATGTCTTGAGGATTCTATACTGTCATTTTTTTCCATATCTGGCACTAGTGGGCCTACCATGATTGGACACTTTTCTATCCTGGGTCGTGTGCACCCTGCTATCTTTTTATTTTTAACCTATTTTTGTCCATGATGTATACTATATAAAATACAGTCTATATATCAGTGTCGTCTTTGTGAGATTTTGTAAAAGACAGGGTCCACGTCCTGAAGGTACTCACCAAGACTTCAGGATGAATTCGATTCCAGCAATGCTACACTCCTGCTGATTTATCATATCTCCATTTGGATCCCCTACACTCCTTTGCTTGCTGATTTATCATCTCTCCATTTGGAGAGTTGATCACTGAGACAGTCAGAGACTGTACCTGAGGTGGTGTATTTGCTAGGGTCCGATAGTAGGATTCAGTCTAATAGAGAATTTGATGCCTTGCTATAATGTGTGGTGCTATTAATTAGTTGTGTGAAACCAAATAAGTACTTGCAGATGTAGGGGAGTTAAAGTTTATGTCAAACCAATTTACATTCACATCATGTAGTAGTATTATTTCTTGTGGAATTGTTATAGATATATAATGTAGGATATCTTTCAGTATAGCTGTATTATGACCAGGAGGGATGTAAAGAACGGTAATACAGATTTGTTTACAATTGCTTAAATTTCAGGAAACTAATAAGCTCTGCTGAACTGAATTTTGGTATTGGTTTATTTTAAGGGGAAATATCATAGTTGTTGGGAAATATTAAAGCAATACCACCATCTTTCCTATTTATATGTTCATTATGGAGTATATTACAGTTGGGAGGTGAATTTCAGTCGTTTATGCTAGGTTTAAGCCAAGTTTTGGTTACAGTGAGAATATCAGGCTTATGTTGGCCAATATAGGCATGTATTTCAACAATTTTATTTCTTATGCTTCTAACATTTATGGCAGCAAAAGTTGGATTACTGGGGTTGGGGGATGACAGTTGTAGGGTTAGAGTATGGTTTGGAAAATAATTGTTTTCATGTTTATTGTGATAGCTGGAGCCAGGATTAGGATGAATGTCTCCTCCTAGAAGGATTTTATTATATCGAGAATTATTGATACTTGTTTTTGGAGAGTATTTTTTCCTCTTAATTTTGTTTTGGTTTCAGTTGAAATGGAGTTAATCAGTCTACATTTGGAATAAAGGCGAGGGATGTCATTAAATAGTTTTGGTGCAATGTGTGGAGAGTGTAGACAGGAAGTATGATTAGGTGGTTGGGACAGAGCTGGAGATATGTTGAAAGATATTATATAGTCATGGTAAGATGAGAGACGGCCCAGCAGTAGGAGAAGAATAGAGGACAAGCTGAGTAGTAGCATGATTAAGTAAAGGAATCTGTATTTTATATTTGGCAGGTACACAGGAAGTAAGGATCAAGAAGGAAAAATAAGTTTCAGGGTAGAAGGATATTTAGTGCTGGCTGAGTCTGAAAGCTGATAGAGGATAGTTGGGAATGAAGTATTTTCTACGAAGGAAGAGAGTTAGGTTGTCGTAGTATCTTCCTCTGGAATGTAAAGAATAGGGAGTTTTAAAAATCTCGAGTATGAGAATGGAGGTAAAATAGGAAGAAGTGAGGATTTATGTGGGAATAGTGAAGATACAATGTAGAAATGATATGTGCTGTTAGGGAGGGGTGTGACTATGAATGTATATAGTATAAAGCAGTATGAGAGGAAGAAAAGTAGTTGGAAATGGTGCTAAAAGATTAAACTGAAGTTGAAAATTAGTTAAAAAGGGAGTGCTTGTATGATAGTAGTAGTAAGGTTGTCTGGGTGGTTTAGGGAATATGAGTCACAAGTGAAATGTGTATGTAGGAAGTATAATAGTAGAGTAAGAGTGGGAGGGTGGCAGTTGGGGCTAGGGTAGGAGATCGTAGCAGGCCTCCACCCTCAGGTCAAACAATAACAGAGAGCAATCAGTTTATAGCTAATACAAAACAATTATAGAGGAATACAAAGTAGAACAGTTTTTCTTTCATTTCCCAAATGCAGAAACCTGTCAGCCAGAAATACTAAGTAACTGGCATACACAGTGTAACCTACTGGTCAAGAGAAAGGACAGTGGCCAACTTAGTAAGTGGTCCTTGAAGTGCAAGGACATCTCTGTCAGGGGAGGATGTTAAAAACTAATTTCAAGCACAGGCAAGCACATATTTGACTATATGAAGTGAATACACAGCAAGGTTCTTCAAGTTAAATTGCTTATATTGTCCAAAGACAAAATTCTCATTGAAAATGTTTGGGAGTTGCTCTTGTGGCAGAACTTCTGCAGTATTGGGGTCAGATGTACTGACCACAGGCTCTAAAAGGAAAGGAAATAAAAGAGAAAAACTCTACTAAACTGCCATATTATATTAACGCAATAAAACTAATACTTAATATAAAAAGAGCTGGAGGAAGGACCACAATGAGTCAGAGCAAGAGAATACTGGGAAAATACAACAACAGAGAGATGGTAAAACATTTATGAATGCAAGCTGAAAGTAGGTTAGCTGAGATATACTGACAGAGAACCACAGTAATACAGTTTATATAGAGAGAGCTGTATAAAACAAGGTATCATAACATACCTCTACATGGATAAGCACAATATAAAAGCACCAATTTAGTAACACTCATGGGATTAACCAGTATAGCACAAGAGTGTATATATATATATATATATATATATATATATATATATATATATATATATATATATGCTCCAGGAAGCAAGAACCTGACACCCTATAGCTTTTCTGTTGTAATAGTTGCATGGGTTTCTTTCGTGCGTGACCCCCACCCCCCACTTGAGATTAACTACAATACACATTTTCCACTTCATCCACTGATGCTGACTATCATAACTAAATAAAACTCCA
Organism: Protopterus annectens; assembly: GCF_019279795.1. Lineage (NCBI taxonomy): Eukaryota > Metazoa > Chordata > Ceratodontiformes > Protopteridae > Protopterus > Protopterus annectens. The sequence continues at coordinate 920,310,672 of NC_056747.1, forward strand.
GGAAGCAAGAACCTGACACCTTACAGCTTTTCTGTTGTAACGGGTGAATTACAACTTAGTTTTTGTGAGGTTTTAAGGCTTAAGAGGTGTATGCACAACATCAGTGAAGGGTTCCAGCCAATTGACACTAGATTGGGCCAATACCTTGAATCAGCCTCACACACACACACACACACACACACACACACACACACACACACACACACACACACACACACACACACACACACAGTCCCAAGCCTTTATTATTTACATTAGTAAATTTTGCTTTTACTTTCAGCATAGTCTCTAGACTAATCACAACTCTCTCTAAAACTGTCAAACAGCCTTGCTTATGTGCCTGCAGTGAAAATTAAAGCATTCCAGAGCTACTTCAATTAAGCTTTTGTTAGATACTGATATTTTAAGCTTAGTACTCACCTTTAAACTGATAATTTTTTCAGGTCTTCTCCCTGTGGGCCTGAACCCGCTCTATTCGCTACGCTCACTCCGCTCCCTTCCCTGCCCCATCCCCACCCTCCCCCATAACATCAACATTATACCTATCCTGACCCCTCCCATACTTCTCTTCCACCTATCCCATCACCCCCCCAATTATTCCCCTATCATACCATACCTCCTCATTATTGTACTCTACCTCCCCACCCATTTCTAAATAAGCCCATATAGTACTCCATCCTCTAAACTACTTCTATCCTGCTCATATTCTTTGTTATCACACTGCACTCGACCACCATCATGTCCATCACAACTATTACTTTGATCTTGCTTTTCTCACTTACACTCTCTCTCCTAACAATAATCACAACTTTCCAAACACCCAACATACCTCCTGCACCTACCTGTACAACCAGCACACATAACCCACATTTATCAAGTTACTCAGAATCCACCCTAGTTTATTCACAGCTAATACCTCTGTACTATGCAAAGTGAAAATTCTACCTCTCCAAAGACACTCCCTTTATCATACCACCAGCAGCAACTACACCATTTTTAGGAAAAAAATGAGAAGTATAACCTGCACAATTTGCCAAAGCACTATTTCCCAGTGTGGTGATGCACAACCCAACCCAGGCTCAGCGCTAGCAAACCTAGCAAATCCCTTATGCTATCAACCATAAATCTCCAAAGCCTTAGAAACAAGATACCTGAACTACATGCGTGGATTTCTAAGTACAACCCAGATATTATAGCAGCTACCGAAACCTGGTTGAAATCATATATAAAAGGCACTGAATTTCTCCCTCAAGCTACTCATGCCTGAGAGTCGATCAACCCAACAAGAGAGGAGGAGGAGTAGCAATATTCTTCCCTAGCAATTACACATTAATTCCCTACTCAAAACCAACACCCAACTTCTCCCCAGCCGAAGTACTAATCTCTATATTAAAATTTAACAACCATAAAAACATTTGCATAATTGCTCTTTATATTCCTCCAGGAAACAACATACCAGTATTAGAAAACATACTTGCCTGGACTTCCCAAAATATAGATAATGAAACCATCATTTTAGGTGATGTAAATATCGATTGGCTAGATACAGGCCACACCAACCCCTCAAAAAACATAAATCCTTACAACTTCTCCCAACTAATTGAAGACATCACCAGACCTCACAAAAATTACAACTGGGGTTCCACAATAGACTGGATATTAGTGTCCCACCCTTTCAATGTCATCAGTGTAGGCATACTACCCAATACCATTAGTGACCACCACCCAGCATATATCATACGCAAAACTACTCCAACCACAGGCCAACACCAGTACAAATCTACCAGAAATTTTACTAAGTTCCAGTCATCCATATTTAATGAAACCTTAGCTAAAGTAAACTGGAAACCCCTCAAATTCCTACCACTTAATGAAGCTGTTGAATTCTTTAACTCAACATTTCTAGACATCCTAAATAGGCAAGCACCCACCTGCCAAAAACAAATAAAACATAACCATGCATGCTGGCTCTCAAAATCCACCAAAGAAGTAATGTCCACAAGGGATAAAATATGGAAATCATGGCAGAAAAACAAAGACCCTTCAACTCTACCACATTACAAGCAACTTCATAACTAGACAAAACGTCTAATAACCACTGATAAAAAAGACCACTACTTCCACCTACAAAGCCAACATAAAAATAATCCCCAAAAATTCTGGTCCTCCATCAGCCAACTATTACACCCAGGCTCTCAACGCAACTCATCCCCTGACCCTGAGAAAAACCCCATTGAACTTGCTATCCTCTTCAGTTCCTACTTCATTGACAACATAGCTAACCTAACTGCCACCTTTCCTACAGTTAACAGCACCACCACCAAGACAGCTGATGACCAAATCATTTCAGAAAACAAGTCTACCCTTAACCCTAACCTAAAATTCTCCCCCATACCCACCAGCACAATAAAAAAAAACTTTTACTTAAGCTAAAACCCTGTACTCTGGCCCCTGACAATCTACCCTCACACTTCCTGCAGCTAGCAGCACACTCTACAGCTTATCCCATCAGCATACTCATTAACAGATCAATTAAAGAATCCCTTGTCCCAGACATCTGGAAAAAAGCATTCATTCTCCCCTTACACAAAGGTGGCACCAACACAGACACCACAAACTTTTGACCCATAGCAATTCTCTCACCCCTCTCTAAAATACTGGAAAAATGCATCCATGCCCAACTCCTCAACCACCTGCATGAAAATCAAATTTTATCACTCACTCAGCATGGTTTCAGACGAGGACAGAGCACCACTACCACCTTCCTATCCTTCCTTGATACAGTTAACCGGGCACGGGATTCTGGTAAAATAATTGCATCACTTTTCCTTGACCTATCCAAAGCTTTTGATACTATTTCCCACACTATCCTCCTCTTTAAACTATCCACCATCCACATTTCTCCCCCACCCTACAATGGTTCAACAGCTATCTCTCCAATAGGCAGCAATCCACCAAATGGCAACAATCTTACTCTCCCTTCCTCAATACTTCCACAGGGGTACCCCAAGGCTCCATACTTGGTCCTGTCTTATTTAGCATCTTTATTAACAACTTTCACACCACTTTCCCACAATGCTCAGTAATCAAGTATACTGATGACTCTGCAATAATATGCACTGCAAATTCCAGCTCTGACCTCCAACAAATTATCCAGAATGCCCTCACCTCTACTGAATCTTGGAGGCTTAACAATTATCTTGTCCTAAATCCAAAAAAAACTAAATTAGTAATTTGTACTCCTAGGAAAACCACTCCATTTGATAAAAAAACTCTTCACCGTACAAGCTTAAGACAATACCACTATAGAAGTTGTCCCACACACTAAATTACTAGACATTATTATAGATGAAAACCTTAAATTTGACCTACACATAAACAATAACATCAAACAAACACACCAAAAGCTTGGTATGCTCTACAGGCACCAACACTTTCTTAGCCTTTCTACTAGACAAACCCTTGCAACTACCTTTTTATTACCCTCTCTCCTTTATGGTGCCCCTCTCCTCACTAATATCCAAAATTCTACAAAATCCAAACTTGCTATGTGTTACAACAGAATAGTAAAATTTGTCACCAAGGCCAAATTCTCATCCCACCACTGTAAGTCACTGAAACCATTGGGGTGGCTGGAACTCCCCCACCATCTCTCATTCACCCAACTAACTACTGTGCACAAAATAATCTACAGACCTACAGACTGTCCTGCTTCATCAACTCTACTTGCCAAATACCATCCCAGGAGGCATCTAAGATCTGAAAATCATCTATTTCTAAAAGGAGATAAGCCCACCTTACCTGCTGGTCAACTCCTCTATTCCTTCACTGTCGCCAAACTATGGAATTCACTTCCACCTTCTATAAGAAACACATGCAGCACCACCACCTTCAAACAAATGCTGAAAAAACATCTGAACTCTTCCTGGCTATGTTCCTGCTCTATAACCTAACATCTTCACTCACCTTATATGATTACTACATTCCTATGTCTTTTACTATTAGTGACTGATGACACTTTCTCCATATTTATTTTTATCTTCACTTGTTGATACTGGTACAATAATACTGATTAATATATCACTGTTTATACCACTCTGAATTCATTGAATTCTGCTTTAATTTATATTTTCTGTATATATTACTGTAATCAAACAAACTAGATTCCTGCTTTTATGTATATATTCTGTATATGTTACTATATTTACTGTCTGTAATACTGTATCTACTTCTGCACTAATTAATGTTTATATTTTTTCTGTATCTCGTTGGAGATTTTCTCCCTGGGCCTCCACTGAAAATGGGCTCTTTTCAGCCCAGTGGACTTTCTCGTTAAACAAATGCAATAAAATAAAAAATAAATAAATATATATACATATATAGATAGATAGATACATATATAGATAGATATATTGGTGTATGTTTTAGCATTTGATCATTTGTAAATGGTTTTAAATATGTAATTTCATGTTGTGGGCTTTTTCTAAAGAAGTCTCAAATTAAAGATAGAGACAAGCACTCATTAGTTGGTTTATCATGCTGTATTTTTTTGCTTTGCAGGTTATTGTTCTATGCCCATCCTGTTGTCTTTCATCTGATTTCACAGTAGCACACTGTTTGACCTGTAGTGGTAACTTATTCCATAGGTTGTGAATATGCTGAACTGGGAAACTATCCCTCTGTAGAATCTTGTTTAATGCTGGTTTAGATTTAGGTCTGTACTGTGGATGTTTGTAAGAGCCACTGGCTTTGTGAGAAAATAGGAGGTCAAATAGGATTTGCTCTTTAATGACCTGAAATGCAAGACATAGGCCATCTTGAAACAGCTTGTAGGCTTGTGCATAAGAAAAGTTGTGCTAATCTGTCTAGATCATCAAAGGAATTATTTAAGGCCTTTCATTTTCTTGGCTAGAAATCTTTGAGGCCAGTCCAGTTTAGTGATACTCCTGGATTTGTACATACCAAAGGGGACATTGTATTCAATGATGGTTCTGATAAGGGAAGAGTAGATTGGTAAGATGACTTCTATGGATTTTGAAGATATTCCTGACTACAGTGGAAATGCAGTGATCAAGTGAGAGAGAAAGAGAGAGCTGTCCACAAAGTACCCAGGTGTCTTATGACAGTGTCTGTATGAAGAGGAGTATCATTTCTAACATATGAGGTGGGAGTATCTATTTTCTTGAGCACTTTTTAATGCACCAGGTATGTGCATATTCCAGCCCTTGTTGGAGCTGTTTAGCATTAGTAGCTGAGCAAGTAACAATATCCAGCTTATATTTATCAGTAAACTTGGTCAGTCATACTTCTGTGATATTGGCTTGGCTGTTGGGAAAGTAATTACCATACAGGATAGAGCTCAGCTGTGGTCCCCATGGTGCCTCAGTAGTTACATAGATATGTGTCCCAGAGATTTGCCCTCCTTTGAAACAAGCTTCCTATTCATGTGAAACAGACCTCTTCCCTGACCTTCTTCAAGTGCAATCTGGACTAATAGATGAGAAATTGCAAATTCAGTCCTAGAGTGGTGCCCATGTACCTTATGGACAGAGGCAGTCTATAAAAATTGTCAAAACGTGTTACCTTTCCTGTAGGGTTAGAAAATTGGGTAAAATCTGAGTAAAACTGGCTAGGCTTGTAAGGGATGTTGAACTGTTAGATTAGCAATCTGTTATGAGCTTATGAACATTCAGAGAGGATACTAGCAACTTTCACAAGCTGTGATTTGATGTATAGTCAGTCTGCAATCCAGAAGGCAATGGAAGGGCATGCATTACGTTTGTATAATTTTTCAATAATATCAATGTGAGGGATAATATCAGAAGCTTTGGCCAAGTCAAGATAAACAGCCTGCACTAAATGGCCACTGTCCACAGCCTCTGTAACCTTTTCAAAGATGTGTAATATATTCAAAATGCAGGGCATTCCAATCACAAAACCAGACTGTTTAGAGTTGCATATGTTCACATAAATGAGTTCTGCTATAACAGATTTTATGGCTTTGCATATAAGGCAGATGAGGCGGATGGGCTTGTGATTACCATGGTTTATAGAGAGGCCACCCTGGTGTAGTGGGTCACAGTGACTGTTCTCCAAACTTCAGGCACAAATCCTGTGGATAGGCTGAGGGTGAACAGTTTAAATGGAGGCTTGAATAGTGCATATTTTGCAGTAATGGGAATGCAGTCTGGCATGTTGTCTCTGGTCCCATTAAGGTATAATGTTTAGCAGTTGACACGGATTTCAAGGGAAACTACATTTTAAGGGATAGTGGGAACAGCAATATGTGTAGGTGAGGCAAAGTTAACACTAAATTTGTCTGTTAATATATTGGCTCTATCTTTGGGATTAGAATGTTGGATATTATCATGAATGAGATTAATGCATTGCTTGTCATAACTGAAGAATTATTTCTAGTACCCTTTGATATAGGGATAGGGACCATTTACAGTTTTTCATTATTTTTCTTCCTTTGTTGGGCAGTTTATTAATATGGGAATTCTAGAAAAATGTGTATTTCTGCAATTACTATTATATTTAAGGAGGGTGAGTGCTGACTTATTTCGGTGGAGCTGTTTAGGTGCTGGTGAAAGTCTTAGGCTAATGTGGCTGCACTTTTAGGTCCATTAGTGGGGTGTTGTTGGGAATTCTGATTACGACTTCTAGAAGCTGAAGTAGACTTGCCCTGGAGAAGTTCCTAAAAACAGTCGTGTTCAGCAGTGTTGGGGTGGCCTGACAGAGAAGCTAACTGTTTTGTTGTCAGATTTAACCAGGGATAAGGAAATGTGGTTTGTGGTACATGCAAGAGTTAGGTTGGAAAGGAACAGATCAATGAGTCTGAGGTGTGTAATTTTACAATTTGCATGTACTCTAATATCTTCTCTTACTCTAAGCACAGCATTTACCAGACCTTTCCACTTAATAACATTTTTATTTCTATCTCATAGTTTTAAAAACTAGAAACTATAATAGCATTGCAAACTATTTATCCATCAGCCAATCAAATTCACACATAATCTCCTTTTTGAGCTGGTTATATTCCACTTTATTGTTACCAATATAATTTGATATATAATATAAACATACCTACATTATTCACATATCTCACTATTGTCCCATCGTTTCCCTTACTCGATCTGTGTAATAATGTTCCATACTTTTATAATATTTTAATTGTGCACCTTCTCCTTAAATAGCCATATTAAGTCACATACACTCTTTATTCCATGTTATATTTAAAACATGATTATTTACTCCAGATTGAATTAAGTACCCCGGACTATTATTATATCTCTTTTTGGTTCTTGACAATACGACTGATGCTTCATTTCCAACTTCCTACCTACTTTTAATCAGCTGAAAGAGTAATCCAATATCAAGCCTATTGCCATGTGACAGCTTAATGCTAAACTTAACATTATACAATGACCCCCCCCCATTAATATTCAAAAACGTGCACGCTGATTGGTCAGCGTGCACATTGTAAATCAGAGTTATAGTAATGGAAAAAGGTCTGGTCACCCGGACTTTTTCCATTACTATAACTCTTTTTTTACAGCAACGGAGAACGCAAGATCTCCATTGCTTCACACTGTCTCGCTATGTTAAATTCCTTTAACATAGCGAAACAGCTTTAAAAAAAAGCAACGGAGATTCACCGTTGCTTTTTTTAAAGCTGTCTCGCTAAGTTAAACCCATTTAACATAGCAAAACAGTTTGTAAAAATCAACGGAGATCTTGCTTTCTCCATTACTTTTGCCCACAGCTCTGATGTACTGCGTAGGCATACGCATGCGCAGTACATCAGAACTGCTGCAGAATACCAGACAGCTGCGGAAGGGCAGCAAGGAGGCATTATACAATGCCATTATTTAAGAAAAGTAATTATTTTTTTTCTTAAATAATGTCATTGTATAATAACCACTTCTGGGTGTGGGTAATGCTGGATTTACCCACGGTTGGCTTTGTTTGGCCACTCGGGCTTTGCCCTCATGACCAAACCACTCCAACCGTGGGTAAATCCAGCATTACCCACACCCAGGCGTGGGTTATTGCTATATTCTAATCTTCTCCTTGACTCCCAACCAAAATGTTCTAATCCTTTCTTACTGTATTTGTGCATTCCTCAGTTCAATAATGTGATGCTACAAAGTTTTCCATTATTATAATGTAACCGTCATAGTTCTGCTGTTACATGACTTAAATATTTAATATATAACACTTACAAAGCATCACTGAGGTCCAGTGGCAGCTGGTGACTTCAAATCAAAGGGGGGCTGCAGGAGACAGGTGAATGGGTGGGGTCAATGGAAGGGGTGTGGCCAACTAGAAAGGTTAGAAGCTATGCTCAAAACCACAAAAACTGTAACTTTAATTAAATATGCTGCCCTGGGTGCCAAACCGTCATTATGAGAGTCCAATCAAGACAAAATGAAGTGTAGAAGAAAAAAAATATTACAATGCATTGGCTGCATGACAGCTTACTTAATATCTAGATGGAAACAAAAAGGTTGTGAGGCATGAAAAAATAAATTACTTTTTAAATACATTACTGGAATGCCAGTCAAAATCAAGTATAAGAAAGACAAGCAGCACTCAACTCAAACCACTTCCCCTTGCACTGCAGTTCTAATTATAATTTATATTCAGCTTTATTAAAGTACCAAGTAACATGCTGAAAGTAGCAATCTCTGTGATACCCCCACTTGTAAAAATGTTTCTTATCCAAAAAAGACCTGCTGCATGACAACTATCTACTTGTTTCATGGGGAAAACATGATCAAAGTAAAAAATGAAAAAAAATGCTTAAAGGATTACTGTACAGGTAATGGACCACACACGATAGATTGGCATTCTGTTTGGTTTACAGGTAAAGCCTGTAAAGATGACTGCAAGTCTCCAACAAATGTAATGAGCTTCTTAAAATAATGTAATCCTGTCCTTTATTACAAATACTGTCATATGCATTTCAATACCCAAGGCTTATACATTATCTAGTTATGTAAGTATTCTCTGCATGGCAACAATAGAAAGGCTTTCAATGTTGGCAATTCTTTAACAGTATGCTTATTAAAGCTTACTTGCATCTTACAATCTCAGACAAGCTTACCTGATGGTCATTAAATCATTGCTACTTAAACACAGAGCAACAGACACTTTCTGAGTAATAATAAGCATGAAACAACAGTATAAAAATATGACAGAAACCAGAACATTCTGCAAAATCAAGGGCAGAATAAAAGTAGCACTTGTGTATACCTTGGATGGGGGGATACTTTGCACATTTACACTGCATAACTGCTCCTTGCCTTGCTTGGACACATCCAGAGTCGCTACATGGGGGAGTGGGGTGCAACAAGTATGTCACAATTTGAAATGTCTCTGGCTGACTGTGATGGCCCTGACACCTTTGTCATACCTCTCAACCTCAGAACAAGAAATATGGACAGAGCCATACATAGAAGTGGGACAAAGGCCCAAAAATAAGGACAATTTTTAAATATTGCTCCTATAAACTTAGAAAGATAATAGAATGGTAGGTCTTGCATTAGTATGAATTTTCTGAAAGGTACGGAATCTGAAACTCAAATGTCTGTCATTATTTTCTAACTTCAGTCTTTAATGATTTGCCACTAATTTGCCAAAAAACACAATTTTATGAAAAATGGACCAAAAATGTGATGCAAAAATATAAAACAGCCACATAATGAAGCTGGTAACCTATCAAAGAATAGGACACTTTTTTTAATATTAGTACTGCTAACTTGAGCAGCTGACAAAATAAAAGAATTTACATGCATTTCTGAAATAAAAGTAATCTATAACTCTGATTATTACAGTTATTTCTTAATTGTAAGCTCTCCATGTTTTCTTCCAAAATTGCCATTTTGTGGCAAGATTATTAGGGGAAGAACAACATTTTGAGCCAAAATCAGGGACAGTTGAGAGGTTTGGATATGTCTAATTCTATAAAGCAATTTATTATCACGTAGCTCTCAATCTGTTAATGCAGGAAATCTGGACAAGGCCAAATATACTGGGGAAACATATAAACAGTACTATAAATTGTTGTATAAACTGAGACAATTGATAGAATAACAGGTCTTGCTTTAGCATGCATTTTTCTGAAGGTTATGAAGTCTGAAACTCAGTGTCTGTCATTATTTAGTGACTTACTTCCTAAATTATTTGCCAGAAAACCGGAACAAACCAAAAATAAGAAGCAAAAATCTATTCATTCTGTGAAAATCTGGACAGTTGAGAGGTATAGTTCAGCCAGGGCTGTCTTTGAGTTTGCCACCCTTCCCCCTCACAAAATCATGGTCGAATTGAGCCTCTCCCCTGCAGCCATTCCAATGAACCATTACTTGGCTATTTCATCCCATTTACCATAAACACTAATGTGCATACTGCTTTACTTCTACGATGGTTTGGACTTGATTTGAAAGTTTTACTTTCCATTTTACAGCACAAACACAAAGACATCTGCTAAATAAAGCAATGCAATCTCACAATGAAAACAGATTTAGCATTAAAACTTCTTTGCCCTTGAAACTCACAATGTGAAGTTGTTCAATCTCACCGTTTGTTCTTACACATGGGTTTGGCTCCGAGTCGGCCACTTTCCAAGCTCCAGATCTCTGAGAAGCTCGAGACACAGTCCCTATCCCATGATGCTCTGCTGCCAAACCCCAGATCTAGTTTGCCGCTGCAACGGATTGCACTATCTGCAGAGGAAGCTCGGGCCAGTATCTTTTTTCTTCTATATTTGGATATTTAGACTTATAATAACTATCAGGGATCTGATACTTAGTGAGGCTTCACATATTCCTTTTCTTTTTTGTGGTTTAGAGTAGGTATCTGAGCTTGCATTTTGTCCTTTAGTTCAGAGCGGTTTGCTCCTAGGCCTTTAACCTTCTTGATTTACTCTACTTGACAGGGCTCTGTCAAATTTAATACCCTATCCCCTTATATTCTGTAATTCCTGTATTGAGCGTTTGTTTTTTCTTTATTGTATCCCTTTTCTATAGTTATTGCAGTTCATGGATCTGAACTTTCTAAGCTGTTTTTGTGGTGTTATTACAACTGATTGGACAATTTTCATAATGTCAGAGAAGCAAAATCTGGGTTTAAAAAGTGTGACTGTGGACAAAAAATGTCCATCATGGATAATCATATTTCTTGTGTTTATTGTTTGGGTCCACTACATTTACAGGAGGATTGCTCTATTGCTATTCCTTCAATGGCAGGGTGTTATTAGAGAGGAGAAGGAAATTGGTAGATAGAGGACTGTTGAAATCGGACTTCCAGGATACATTGGATAAGACTGACCAGACCTCCAAGTCCTCGAAGGAGTCAAAGTCATCTAAGATGTCTTTGGAGCACAAGTCTTCTGCTCCGAGCACCTATGGCAAGACTCGGTCACCGGCTTCACAGCCTCCGGAGCCGTGCACTGAGATCTTACCTCAGAGCCAAGTCATTGTGTTGGAGCCGGTGTCGGATGATTTGAAGTCTCTGATCCTAAGTCGGTGGCTTCTTCGGCTCCTTCGACCCATTCTTCCGATACCCTTTCCGACATCGATGTGGACCGAGTGGTACCGAGACTTTTGGTGAACCCAGCCCTGGCCAAATTGCTTGCAGTTTCGACCAAGTTGGCTTTGAAGCCTACAACCCCTCCTACCAAGAGTTCTGCTCCTCCTCCGAGGCCAGTTGAGCCTTCGGAGCCAGAAAGAGAGGATCCGATAGTGGTGGAACCCTCGGAACCGAGGCCTGTTCCAGTGCTCTCAGCTCCTTCGACCTTGATGTCTTCGGTTCCAATTGAAGAGTCCCGGAAGCCGACACTCTCTCGCTGGTTCCGAGGGGGGGAGTCGAACCAACGCTTCATTTCCAACTCTCCCTCTCGGGGCTTCGGCACAGATGAGCTCAGTTCCATCCTCTGGTTCAGAGCCTGTGGTCTCGGCCCCTGGGAGGCTGCCATCTTCTTCAGAACAGGTGGACTCTTCGGGTCGGGAAACCGGTACCTTTGATGCCATGAGGAAGGTCATGTCTGCTAAGACCCTTACTTCTTCAGATCCTTCCTCTTCCTCCCCTAAAGGGCCGCACTCTATCTCTACACCACAGGTTCCCACTACACGTCGAGACCCAGAGCCTCAGGTAACCCCATTGGGTGACCCCTGCTTGACTGAGATGTCACCAGATGCCCCCACTGATGAAGTCCTCAGGAAAAGACTGTGTAAGAGGAGGCATTTAGATTCCCCCCAAGAATTCTTAACATGAGACACTGACTTGGAGGAATCAGAAGGGTCCCCATGGTCCTCCTCTGAGGTTGTCTTCTTTGCAGACATCCTTGAAATACTAAGGCAGAGGGGTTACTGGCAGTCCCTTACCCCTACTGAGGAGGAGTCAGTGCTCCTGAAGGCCTTTGGATCTCAACCCTCCACCTCCTGGGTTACTCCGCCTTTCGATGAATTAATGGACTTGATCGCTTGAAAGGCATGGGAGTCTCCTGATTCTATGGAACTGGTCCCTCAGAGGCCCAACAAATTTATCACCTGCCCTCAGGGTAAGTCCTTTCTTACAAAAGGAGTTCCCGTTGATGCCATGGTGGTGGCGGCGGCCACCAAGAAAGAGATGTCAGACACCTCTTCCTCTGTCCATCCTCCTAATAGAGATTCCAGGACGATGGACAGATATTGGGAAACACATTTTTAGTTCTGCGACATTTGCAATGAGATCGCTTAACTATTTAACCCATTTTACCCGTCTTCAATGAGATCTCCTAGAAGAGCTTGGAGATACTCTACAGGGCAACACAGGTGATGCTGTCTCCCAGAAAGTGACGGCACAGCTTAACACCATTAATTCCATTGTAAACTCATCCATGAGGCTCATTTCTTATGCAGCAGAGGGATTGAGCCGGGCAGCTGGTTCAGTGATAGCTCTGCTGAGACAATCCTGGATGTGCTTATGCTCCTTTACGGAAGCCTTCAAGTCTTTCTTTTTTAAATACCCCATTTGATGGCTCTTACTTGTTTGGGCCCAAAGTCAAGGAGACACTCACTAGGTGTGAGCAGGAAGGAAAGACTCTATCTGCTGTAGGAGTCCGTTTTTCCACCCCCAATAGACCATACCCCAAAGGGCAGAAAGGTGGAAAAATGTGGTTCCGAAAGTCCCAAGGAGCTTTCCAGAACACACGTAGTGAAACCCCCTCCAGGGGGCAGAGGAGGGGGGTATAATGGTGGACGCCACCCAGGTGGCAGAGGGGGTCTGCAGAACCAGGGTGACAGGGAGCAGTTCCTTGGCAAACCTTATCAGCGCTCCTGAGAGGAGGCCTGACTGTCCTACTCTGGAGGCAGTCGGGGGTAGCTTAGCTTTATACCCAGATGCCTGGCTAGGAATTACATCAGATTCCTGCGTAAAAAGCATAATCACCAGAGGCTACATCATTCCCTTTTCAGAATTCCCTTCCATTTGGACAAGAATCCCAGACATTCCACCCAGTCTGAGGAATCTAGCAGCCGTAGAAATTCAGAGGCTGCTGGAAAAAAGAGTCATCCAGCCAGTCTCGGCGGACCAAATAGGATCCAGAACTTACTCCAGGTTCTTATTGGTTCCAAAGAAAACAAGGGACTGGAGGCCCATCTTAGACTTCAGCCAACTCAACTCCTTTGTCAAAAAGGAAAAGTTCTGGATGGTCACGTTTCAGTCGATAATCCCATTTCTTGAAACGGGTGATTGGATGTGCTCGATAGATCTCAAGGATGCGTACTACCACATAAAAATGGCCAGGCCATCCAGAGATCACTTGTGTTTCTGGCTGGGGGCCAGTCACTACCAATTCCGAGCCCTGCCCTTTGGTCTCACCACAGCCCCTAGAGTGTTCACCAAATGCATGGCAGTTGTCACAGCTCACTTGAGACATTTAGGATTCCGGGTGTTTCCATATCTCGACGACTGGCTCCTGACCGCCACCACCAGGCATCAACTGATTCAAGCCAGGGATTACACTATCAACCTACGCTCCCAGTTGGGCATAACCTTAAATTTCAAAATATCTGCTTTATCGCCATCACAGCATATTTCCTTTATAGGAGCAGATTTAGACACCACCACCGCTCTGGTCAAAATGTCATGCCTCAAGGAAGAGTAATCTCTTTAAGAAACCAAGTGTCCCTTTTATTAATGGAAAAAAAGGTCCCTGCATTCCATGTTCTGAAACTGTTAGGCATCATGGCAGTGACTCTCATAGCAGTTCCTCTGGGGCGTATGCACATGAGGATACTCCAATGGTTACTCTTCACACAGTGGTCTTATCAACAACTTCCAATGTCACACAAAATTCTGCTTATGAATACTTGTAAAAAGGAACTCCTTTGGTGGTTGAACAGCCATCAAGTGACTGTAGGTTGTCCATTTGTACTTCTCCCTCCCACAGCCACAGTAAACACGGATGCTTCCCTGATAGGGTGGGGGGGGGGCTGTATCAGGGAAGAACTGTCCAAGGTACTTGGTCAGAGATGGAATCCAGCTTGCACATCAATGTCTTGGAGTTGAGAGCGGTGTTCCTAGCATTGCAACACTTTCACAACTCTCTACCTCGAGAGACTATTGCAATACAGACAGACAACATGTCGGTGGTCAGGTATATCAACAAGCAAGGGGGAACCAGATCTTACCCCTTATGTCGAGAGGCCCTGAAAATTTGGCAGTGGGCTGCATCCACCAGGAGCTTCCTGATAGCAACGCACATCCCGGGGTCGTCCAACGTGATAGCAGACAAATTGAGCAGAGCCATTCTGCTACCCCATGAGTGGTCTCTCAAAGAACAAGTGGAGGAAAGGATATTCTACAGATGGAGCCAGCCTTGCTGTGACCTATTTACATCTCCGATGAATGCCAAATGCAGAAGCTACTTTACCCTGTACCCTCCACTGGGGGACATCCCAAGGGACGCACTCATATACGATTGGCCCTTGGGTCTCCTATATGCCTCCCCCCTTTTCCACTCATCCCCAAATTTTTGCAGAAAGCCAAAAGCCTGGGAAGAACTGTTATCATGATAGCCCCTTTTTGGCCTCGGCAGATTTGGTTCCCCTTCCTTTAACAATATCAAGTGGAAGAACCTTGGGTCCTGGACCCAGTGCTAGACATTCTGACTCATTCGTCGGGGGTTCTTCACCCCTCTCTTGTATCCCTCAAACTGACAGCTTGGCTGCTCCACTTCCCAATCTAGCCAGGTCTCATGATTTATCCCCTGCGGTTCAGCATATTCTGATTTCCTCTTATAAAGTCTCCACCAGGAGGCTTTATAACAGTAAATGGAAATGATTCAGTCATTGGGATTCTCAGCATGGAATTGATCCCTTTACCTCCCCTATTCATAGCATTCTTGAGTTTTTTACTTCACTTTTCCATGATGGAGTGGCAGCCGCTACTATAAGGGTTCAGCTGGCTGCCATATCTAAATCCCATGTGGGATGCGGACTTTCTAACATTATGTCCCACAGATTATGCAAGGCCTTTTTGAAAGGGACTCATCACCTTAGACCCCCTATTAGACACCCGATCACTTCCTTGGTGCTGTCCCAACTCATGCTTCCCCCATTTTGAGCCGGCATCTTCTTGTCTGTTGAAGTTCCTTTCTTGGAAGACAATTTTCTTAGTGGCCATTATTTCAGCGCGTAGAGTTTCAGAACTTCAGGCGCTATCTATTAGGCCCCCATATTTGGTCTTTCATCCCGATAGGGTGTCTCTAAGAACTAACCCATCCTTCCTTCCGAAAGTCTATTCTGAAGCAAACTTGAACCGGTCCATTGAACTTCCCACCTTTTTCAGACATCATACCACTAAATTGGAATACATGTTGCATAAGCTTGATGTTCACAGACAATTGAGATTTTATTTGGACAGAACAAAAGAATTCAGGAAAACAGATCAACTATTTGTGTCCCATGCAGAAAATAAGAAAGGCCTTTCAGTATCCAAAGTTACGTTGTCCAAATGGCTTTCTGATTGTATGTAGTAAGTCTTTCGGCTTTTCCCGGTTAGGGGTCACCAGAGAGGAACTCCAATCCGCTAATGATTGGCAGTAGATTTTTACATGCTGGCTTGCGGGCCTAACGCACAACTTTCAATGAAGGAATGCCCATTCATGAATGTTGACACACAGAAGATGCTCTAACTGAGAATCGAACGGGCAACGTTTAACTGTGAGGCGTCAACGTTACCGCAGCACCACCACTGCGGCTTTCTGATTGTATAAAGTTTGTATATTCTTCGTCCCGTCAACCTGTAGAGAGTGAAGTGAAAGCTCATTCTACCAGGGCTGTTTCTACATCCTTAGCTCACACATCTCATTTACCTCTGGATATCATTTGTGCTGCAGCTACTTGGTCCAAACCTCATACGTTTATTACTCATTACAAAGTGGACAGGGCCTCCAGGGACAGGGCTTCCTTTGGTTCCACTGTTCTCAGGAATGTACTCCCTTGAGCTGCCCAGGATTAGGGTGCTTGGGACGCTACCCATGTGTAGGAACAAACTGCGAGATTGAACAACTTCACAAAAAAAGTTATGCTCTTACCATAACGTTCCATGTGAGTTGTTCTTCTCGCCTTTATTCTTACACTCCCTTCCACCTTCCCCCTCCAGATTCTGGAAGAATGGGTATGACTGGTGGTCTGGTTACTCTTGTCAATATCCTCTTATCAACCAGTTATCCTTTAACTAATTGTAAATAGTTACTTGTTATATTGAGTTTCCTATTGCTGTTCCTTTCTGGGTTCAGCAAACTAGATCTGGGGTTTGGCAGCAGAGCATCATGGGATAGGGACTGTGTCTCGAGCTTCTCAGAGATCTGGAGCTTGGAAAGTGGCCGACTCTGAGCCGATGGCTCAGCTCCGAACCCACATGTAAGAACAAAGGCGAAAAGAACAACTCACATGGAACATTTTGGTAAGAACATAACTTCTTTTTCATTGAAACAGCATTGAAACCCACATTCAAAGAAAATACATTTTGCCAGTGGCAGATAAAAGACTAACTTTGGGCTGTTTTCAAATCATAGGCCCCTTGCACACAAAACATACACGTGGTCTTTGATACACCTTCCTCATTGTATTAAATTATATTCCTTGTATATTATAGTACAGTTGTTAGAGGACGTTTTAAATTTGTTTTGAACATTTTTCCAGTAAACAATGAAACAAAATGCATGCACCAATAATGAAAAAATTGCCCAATTCAGAACATTTTTCCAGTAAACAATGAAACAAAATGCATGCACCAATAATGACAAAACTGCCCAATTCAGAACATTTCTATCATAAAAGTCTACTCAAAAGTCTACAGTCCACCAGTATCAGTAAATATGCACAATCTCTGAAGAAGTAAAAGTCATCTAAATAATTCCACATTAAAGAAATCTGTAACTAATGAAGAGGTTGCTGCTAGCAAACAACTTTATATTTTATTGTTTCATCTACAAATAAAGTGCCTGTTGCCCTTGAGGAATAAATTGCCTAAGCTGCATTAAAAAATGATAAGCTAGTAATAT